>NC_092122.1:13483505-13688505 GCF_045679555.1 Salvelinus alpinus
GCACTGGTGACACCGGGCTGAGGACAAGCACATCAGGATTAGTAGGGGGAGAAGAAACAGTGTGTACAGGGCTCTGGAGACGCACAGGAGGCTTAGTGCGTGGTGCCGGAACTGGAGGCACCGAACTGGATACACGCACTACAGGGAGAGTGCGTAGAGGAGGAACAGGGCTCAGGAGACGCACTGGTAGCCTAGTGCGTAGTGTAGGCACTGTAGGTACTAGGCTGGGGCGGGGAGGTGGCGCCGGAAATACCGGACCGTGCAGGCGTACTGGCTCTCTTGAGCATTGAGCCTGCCCAACCTTACCTGGTTGAATACTCCCGGTTGCCCGACCAGTGCGGGGAGGTGGAATAACCCGCACCGGCCTATGTAGGCGAACCGGGGAAACCATGCGTAAGGCAGGTGCCATGTATGCCGGCCCGAGGAGACGCACTGGAGACCAGACGCGTTGAGCCGGCCTCATGACACCTGGCTCAATACCCAATCTAGCCCTACCAGTGCGGGGAGGTGGAATAACCCGCACTGGGCTATGCACTCGTACAGGAGACACCGTGCGCTCTACTGCGTAACACGGCGCCTGCCCGTACTCCCGCTCTCCACGGTAAGCCTGGGAAGTGGGCGCAGGTCTCCTACCTGCCCTTGGCCCACTACCTCTTAGCCCCCCCCCAAGAAATTTTTGGGTGTTACTCACGGGCTTTTTGGGCTTCCGTGCCAGATGCGTTCCCTCATAACTCCGGTTCCTCTCTCCGGTAGCCTCTGCTCTCCTCAGTGCCTCCAGCTGTTCCCATGGACGGTGATTTACTTTAGCCCATGGTCCTTCTCCGTTAAATACTTGCTCCCAACTCCATAAGTCCTGTATACTTCCCCGTTGCTCCAAATTACGCTGCTTGGTTCTGGATTCTTGGTGGGTGATTCTGTAACGGCAGTCCTCCTCCTCTTCATCTGAAGAGGAGGAGTATTGAGGGAACCAAGGCGCAGCGTAGTGAAATGACATACTTTATTAACGAAAACACGAACTTGACTAAACTAACAAAACAATAAACGGTGTAGACAAACCTAGACGACGAACTTACATAAAACAAGAAGAACGCACGAATAGGAAACATAGGCTACACAAAACGAACAAACCGTAAACAGTCCCGCGTGGTGTACAGACACAGACACGGAAGACAATCACCCACAACGAACACTGTGACAACGCCTACCTAAATATGACTCTTAATTAGAGGAACGCCAAACACCTGCCTCTAATTAAGAGCCATACCAGGCAACCCAAAAACCAACACAGAAACAGAAAACATAGAATGCCCACCCAACCTCACGTCCCGACCAACTAACACACATAAACTAACAGAAATAGGTCAGGAACGTGACAGTTTGTCTGTCTGTGTAGGTGAACGACCCAGCCAGGAGACTGAGTTTCTTTGGTTTGTTCATTGTTCATCATCTGCTTAATAGCATGTTATTTCATTCTAAGTTAATGAGAGAACCTATTATTGTAATTTAATGCGTGGTAACTTACCAGTGAAGCTGATGGAGTGATAGTGTTCAACTTAAAGCCCAGTGTTGTTTGCTCCTGTGTTCATTGAGGGTTTCAATACTTCCGGCCTCCAGCTGCTGGTAGATGCATTCGTCAGGTCCATTGTGAACTCCCACACACGCCTTTCAAGCTGCTCTGAGACCTGTATTTACATGGTGGTGATCATAGGCAGACTGCACAGTGTTTGTACCTGCATGCCTTAATTTGATCCCTGTGATGGACCGACATCCTCCTGCTCTCTGTCACACAATATACCAGTCTCACTGTGCTGCACACACAGACAGGACATCACTTTACAGCAGCTAATCAGCCACTACAGTCATGTTCACTACATTGCTTTGCTTGGTCAGCTTTCCTAGCTGTTGCATGACGTCAATGAAAGCCTTAAAAGGAGCTCCTCACAAACTTCGCCGAGTTTACATTCTGGCATTAGCATTCCATGAGAATAGCTCAGAGGTTATTTATAGGGCCACGAGTTTTTCCTGACCACATGACCTGCCCAGGAAAACTTTTCGCCCTATATTCAACATTGTGATGCACTGACGTACAGTTTCCGCCACCAGAGGACGCCATTCTCTGAGTAACCCTTCCTCTGGTCTCCCCAGGCAACCTCCTCCTCCTCTTCGCCTGTCGCTGTGGCCCCTCCCTTCAAAGGCATAACCTCTCCTAATCCCCCGGTTTCCGTGGAGACGGCTCAGACGAGCAGGTGACGCATTGACAGGGAGCAGATGGTTGCCCGTGGAGGTAAGCATGGCTGAACAATGCCCCCATATTCATCATACAGCCCCTCTCTCTCAACTTCACTCTCTGCATTCTCAACCACACACACACATACACACACACATCAGCATAAACTCTGTAACTCCCCTCCTCTTGAAAAGCTGTTTTTTTTACACAGATGCATGTACACATGCACACACAGGCACACAAACAGTAACAATTATTAAACCTTTCAAAGAATGTTGGTTTCTTGGCCCAGGGGACATTCTGATGGACTAGTCCTGGACTGTATTTTTAGAGGACTGAAGGGTGGATAGGGATTGTGATGTACAGTAGAATAATACAGTATTGTTTATGGGGTGGGGGCTACAATACATTGAGGGATTGACATGAGGTTGGGATATACTGAGATTTTGGAAGAGGGCCAGTAGCACAGTTAGATAAACAACGGGACCTCCTTGCCCTGGCCTCCTTGCCCTGGCGAGTGCCTGTCTTCTTGCAGGTGTTTGTGGGGCCTTCGGCGCAGTAACTCACTTTTCTAACAAAGCTCATTCGTTACTCTCCATCTCCCCTGGAGATAAAGTACAGACATCCTCTCCCTTCCTCTCTTTCTTTCGTCCAACTCCAGAATAATCCAGCAACAATACAGGAGCTTGAAGGCGGTGTGCAGCGATTCGCCGGAGGCCTGACTTGTTTTGAGGCGGGGGAAGGCGGTGGGGGGGGGGGGGGGGGGGTGGTAGCATTATGGAGATCAGCTAATGCATGTAGAACGCTGGCGAAGAAAGTGTGCGCCTGTACAATGGAGTCCTCTTTAGTGGCTTCAGAGCGCGGTGCTTAACCCACCACACCTGGAGCTCAAAACAGGGTGCGAGAGTACCCCAGCACACCCCACTTCACCCCCACCTCGCTCCACCTCACCCCACCTCAGCCACCAACACACTTCCAGCACCTATCTATACAGTCTGAGGAGCTGGGCTCGGGGTGGAGGAGGGGGGCTGCCTGCATTCAGGGCCTGACTATGATAAAGACGCACAGTGAGGAGCCATTGAAGAGCCCTGTGCCTAAAATGGAGTCACTAATAGGTGCCTATTCAGCAAGGAAAGGGTTTTCTGAAAGAAAAAAAAGTTTTTTGGGGAAGCAACAATCGCTATGCCCTGCTACCTTGTATATGTCAAATTTATACAGTCCCCAGCCTACCCCCTTTTTGCTATTTAAGAGAATCACCATTGAAGAGATTCCATGTATAATTTGGAGTCTCCTTTTCTTACTTGGAAATGAATTGAATAGTCTGTTTCTAAAGTGAGTCCAATCGAGTGGCATGGCTCTCCAAAGAGAGACACGCTCTCTCTTTTCTCTTTTCTCTTTCTTTCTCTCTTTTTATCTCCCTCTCTCCCTGATTGTTACCCCCGTACACATGTGTCCAACTTGTACTGAATAGGTGAGGGCCTGTTGACCAGCATTTTGGGTTTCTTGAATACCACTCTTTCTTATAGGCCTACTTTGTGCCAGTTTTGCACGTGCATGCACCAGCTGTTTCCTTGGTGGGGACACTCACAGAATAGTTTTTGAATATGTCATTTGGACCCAGAACAATATGGGTGTTAATGCATGCAGCTTTGTGTATTGATGAATATAGACTAGTGAATAGTGACCCTGTCTATGAGGAGGATGTGCATGGCTGTGGATAGTATTGATGGTTGTTACTAGGCAGAACAAGGGGCCTTGCCCAGTGGGAGAGATGTCATTAATATTGAAATGCTGGGGCCATATTGAGCGAGAGGGCACTAATGGAGGAATACGGGGACCATATTGTGCAGTGTGTCACAGGGCTAAGCTGACAGATTGATGAGATGAGGAAAAAACATTGGTACCGGAGGGGGGGGCCCAGTGTGGTGCCCCAGGCTGAGCGGGGACCAGGGGTTGGAGTGAGCCCGGGTAGCAGGGTTCCCCTCAGTCCTGCTGGGCAGAGGTCATAGTCCCCCTTTGATTCACAGCCCTGCTGCCAACAATGGGCAGCACAGAGTGGGCAGGCCTCTCTCCCTTAGAACAGCGTGAATATGCTTGTATTGGTATTTTTATGGGGCTTTGTCAGCTTTGTGTGTTTGTGCGTGTAATGTGTGTATATGCATATGTTTTGTGAGTGAATGTGCTGGGGATGCTATTGCCTTAGCAACTCTTTATTTGACATTTGATTTTAAACAGGTTATAAACATTATTATAAGCTGGGTGGTTCGAGCCCTGAAGGCTGATTGGCTGACAGCCGTGGTGTATCAGACCGTATACCACGGGTATGACAAAAGGTATTTTTGCTGCTCAAATTACATTGGTAACCAGTTTATAATAGCAATAAGGCACCTCAGGGGTTTGTGATATATGGCCAATATACCACACCCCTCGAGCCTTATTGCTTAATTACCTTTTTTTTTTTTTTAACCATTACATTAAGTCAATTCATAAGACGTGTTGTTTAGCATTTCTATGTGCTTTCAGGTTCTTATAATAAGTGGTTTAGGAACAGAACAGTACATGACAAAGTGGTAATAATGATGTAACAGCAGGTATAGGGTTGTAATGGTTCATCCAGTATACAGGCAGACCCTCAAAATTAAGTGTTACCCCATTAGTCCAACACTAACCTGTGGATTGCAATGGAGTATCAATCTTGGTATGGATCTGACGTCAGATCAGTTGTGGTGTGTCATTTAGAAGAAAAAACGCCAGTTCAATTCAGGGCATTCAGACAAGCATAATATAAAGGTGATATAACTATAATAATGATATAAGCTATATCAAAGAAATTGACCCATTATCGTAAAAAAGTGTTGAGACATCACAGCACGAAACAGACTGCCAGTGACTTATCCCAGGCTGTGCTTCCCTTTACAATGCATTTCCAAGCAGTGTCTTAGCAACTGGCATTGTGACATCTGGATTACCCAAGGTGCATTGCAGAGACCCCTGTTGGGCAGAATGGAGGGAGCCAAGGGGAGAGTGTGCTTTAGGAAGGGACCTGTATAGGCAGGGTCAGGAGCTCAGATACACCCATGAAGCTTTAGTCTGTCCGAAACAACTAATTTCCTTATTGAGTTCATATGGGAAAATACTTTTGTCTAAAATGTAAACTTTTACAGAGTTAATGGACTGTGCTCATGAGAGGAAAACAGCTTTACAAAAACTTGAAAAGAGCTTCTACTAGACATACAATTCAGAAAGGCTGTCAAAGATATCAAACAACCTAAAAGATAGCTTGTGTGTGTCAGTGTGTGTTTAAATGTCTCTTGTCACTAGGGGCAACGGTTACCGTTACTCTCTGGTTTGGGGTTTGTTAATATGTCACTACTGTTTTTTACAAAATGTCCTCTCAAAACAAATTCTAAGTTAAAAAACATCCAACTGAAGACAGACACACTCTAGATAATAAGCTTTGATTGATAGGTCTCTGTTTAGAACAAACACAGGCACATACACATGTACACATTCACACGAATGAGGTCTGATTTGGGGAATTGATAGAGTCCATTGTTTCCACATAGCTTGGTCTCTATATCCCCTGTAATGTAACTATGTCTAGGAGATGTATGCTCTAGCGTTATAGCAGCCCAGAATGTGATCCATTTCTATTCTCTGTATTTGGGCTGAAAAGCTCTCTGTCCAGCTGTTTGTAGTTTCTGGTTCTGGCCTCTGTGTGTGTGTGTGTGTGTGTGTGTGTGTGTGTGTGTGTGTGTGTGTGTGTGTGTGTGTGTGTGTGTGTGTGTGTGTGTGTGTGTGTGTGTGTGTGTGTGTGTGTGTGTGTGTGTGTGTGTGTGTGGTTTGGTTGGGGACGATCTTCATTCATGGCTTTGGAGGATCACGGGGTCCGCCTGACCCAAATGTGAAGGACAAATAAGAGAACATGAAATGTGTAAATGTGCCTCAAAGTTATGACGAAAAGGAACTCTGCGTTCGTTAGTATTATATTACATTCATCTGTTTTTACTCGGGGAATAGCATGCACCAGTGACTTAGACTGGTTTAACAAGGTGGTAATTATTAACAGCAATAATCCACATATGAAAACACAGTTTCAGTCCCCCACAGGAAGGTATTTCATTCTCTTCCTCCCCATGTCTATTCAGTCGCTGCAAGAGTGAGGTAGCTATATCAACATCATGGAGAAAGAGCATATTTTGTAGTATGAGCCATATGAATTGACCTGTAGATGTCACATTGTCCTCTCACTCAGTCGGGCGACAGAGAGGGGATGTAGGCTACAGTTTAATAGAGAGGTCAGAGAGATTAGTTCAGGGGACATGTGGGTCATTGAGAACGGGCGAGGGCCAGAGCCTTGCTGGGGGAACAGACTGGACAGAGAACAGCAGGACCAGAATATCCATCCTACCAGGCTCCTGGCCCGGCCCAGACGTCCAGTCAACACCATCACCTGGCAACATGGCTCCTGCTCAGCACTCCACCAGGACAGGGTGAGTCTGGCCACCGAGCCCTCCTCTTAATCAACAGCAGAATGGACTGAAGCCGGACCTCTCCCATATCCCAAATGAAAAACACGTCAAACTCTGTTCAATGAGTCCCACGGTGAGAACATGAGAGAGAAGAGCTGTAAGACCTGAGCATCTGTTCACCTCTTTGACACTAATGAATGTTAAGTAGGTTAGCCGGTGGTGTGCCACCGTCCCAGAGGTCATTGTGACCGGGGTGGCAGAGGGATGCTGGCTTTGTGTCCAGCCACCCGGTGAGGGTCCGAAAATGGCTGGAACGCTAACTCCTGCTCACACAATCACCAGCGCCGATGGTAGCCATATTGATCCTCTGTGCTACCAGATTAAAGTATAAAGAGAGCTCTGTCTTGCCAGTGGGGGTCCCTTCTGACTCCCAGAGGTCACTTCGGGGTCATGGAGCCCTTGCAGCCCCCTGACCCACAACCAAACGTGTACACACACCAGAGGCAGGACACAGACCTTGCAGGGATGAACCCTATTAAACAGGACCGGTTGGATGATCACATTCAGCTCTCATTATAGCTGACCCTGGGCTTTCTCTTTTGGATCTGGCTGCTCTCTGGTTTTGTCTCTAATTTTAACCTGGTCCGGTCCATGCTGGGGAGCTAACCCTGCTCTTTTGTGTGGCCGTAATAGGTTTGCCGTGTGCATGATTGTCTTCTGAACCCGATCTCCTCGTCCGCGGTGCCATCTTGCGTCGTATAATGGTCTCATTGTTTTCCGACACCTGTGGTTCCTCCGGTGCGCGCTTAGTGTGTTGTTCTTGTCCTTTGTGTTGCTATGGTAGTCCTTTGTGTACGACATTGCTAAATTGAGTGTGCGACATTGCTGAATTGCTGCGGCGTGTATTTACAATATTATTTTGCGTTTGTCTGTAGTTCTGTCTGTAGTATCAGTTCTCATGAGGCTTGTTGTGTGTGTGTGTGTGTGTGTGTGTGCGTGCTCCCTAATGCAATCATATGTCCCTGTATTGGCCCTTTATTGCTGACCTCAACGGGATGCTCTGATCAGGATGCTCTGATCCCTGGTTCTCTGTTCGCTGTGCTGCAGCCTTGATTAAACGTTGATGAAATGCCTATTAATGTACGCTGGCTCACAGAGAGGGTGTAATCAGGTGAAAGTGAATTAATAAAACATCCCGTCTCGTACTCAGGAGAGGAGAAAGGGATCCCCTGAGAAACACAGGCAGATGGCCACAAATCTGAGAGGACAAGGGAAAGTGGGATAGGAGAAAGAGAGGGTAGAGAGGAGACAGAGAGGGTAGAGGGAGCGAGACCAGCCAACACTTTGGCGATTAGCCCTTAATTGGTAATTTGATCTCCCCTTTTCCACCTACTCGTTATTGATAAGCTCCCATCATATTTCCCCTTTTGACTGCCCCTGGACTAGCAAGTCAGCATTTCCTGCCCTCTGAGGCCAGGAGCCTGGCAACCCACGCTGCGGCCGTGCAATGGTAAACAGCGCCCCCCCCTGGCAGGAAGTGCCTGAGGTCGGTGGAGAGGAGGGGTGGGGGGCGTCCTTGAGACACAAGCTAGTGGAAACTCCATCTGCCAGGAATCTACCTAATCTCATCATCTGAATTGGACAAGGAAAAGGGAACGCCAATCACTTTAGACAACCCTCAACCGGATTATGTGTTTTGTGATGACGGATCAATGATGATGAAATGGCATCAAATAGGAAAGCGGTCAAAATCACTGCACCGCAGTGCTAAGGCGCCACTACAGTTTAGGGTTTGATCCCAGGCTGTGTCACAACCGGCTGTGACCGGGAGCCCCATAGGCCCAGGGCCCTCCAGGGTAGGGGAGGGTTTGACCGTTGGGGCTTTCCTTGGCTCATCGTGCTCTGGCGACTCCTTGTGACAGGGTCGGGCGTCTACGAGCTGACTCCGGTCGTCAGTCGAACAGTGTTTCCTCCGACACGTTGGTGCGGCTGACATCCGGGTTAAGTGAGCAGTGTGGTAAGAAGTAGTCGGCCAGGCGGGTCATGTTTCAGAGGACTCCACCTTCACAATCGCCTCTCCTGAGCCCATTGAGGCGTTGCAGAGATTAGCCAAGGGACCTAATTCAGGGAGGAAACAGGGTATAAAAAAATATGCTTGTGCACATACTACCCTGAACACGCTTGTTAGTGATTAGTGGTTAGTGGTTAGTGGTTAGTGCTGGGACTGGAGACCGCCTGGGAATACCATGTGCCGGAAGCTAAAAAGAAGAGAGTAATAAATAAATAATATAAACGTAAATTATGAAGAGGATAGATTGATCAGATTGGAATGACCCCACTTCCCTGCCATGTTCACTGGGGTGTAGTTTTACACCATTAATATGACATGTAATTACTGTCTGTGTGCCCTCTTGCCCTCTGGCTCAACTCTCATGTTTAGTAACAGGCTCAGGGCTCAGGGCCTCTCCCAGCAGCACAGTTCATGACTGGGAATGAGCTCTGGTCCTTATTCATCACAGCACTGTTCTGGCAGTCTGGTGAAATAGGACATATTTGGTAGCTGAGCAAAAGGAGTCTGGGTAAAACACTATGCACTATACATCCCCCTTTCCTCTTCCTGTCCTCCTCTTGTCCTCTCTTTTCTCTATTCCCAGTGAGATTTGCAATTATCACCAACTCACAATTCCCTCATCCACAGCCATGCCATCCTCTGGTGTGTAAATGTACTGGGTTTCACATTCAATGTGTAATTAGTGACAACAAGGTAATTGTGTCCTAGCCAAGGCATTCACAATTTATGGGGAAATTGGTTGTTGTCCATCTCCTGGTAATTATTCAGATGGGCTGCCATTAATGGCTGAGCATATTGTGGTGTGTTTTTCTAATAAGTGGACTTATTTAAAGATATTGTTCGATATAATGTCTGTCATCATCTGTAGAGGTGATGTTCATCGTTGCACAGAGCAGGAGAGCCCATACATACAAAGGCAACTTGTCACTCCAGGACTTGGATATGGGTAGACCCGATGCTGCCCTGTCACTCCAGGTCTTGGTGATGGGCAAACCCAATACTGCCCTGTCACTCCAGGACTTGGAGATGGGTAGACCCGATGCTGCCCTGTCACTCCAGGTCTTGGTGATGGGCAAACCCAATACTGCCCTGTCACTCCAGGTCTTGGAGATGGGTAGACCCAATACTGCCCTGTCACTCCAGGTCTTGGAGATGGGCAGACCCAATACTGCCCTGTCACTCCAGGTCTTGGTGATGGGCAGACCCAATACTGCCCAGTCACTCCATGTTCTGGAGATGGGCAGACCCAATAGTGCCCTGTCACTCCAGGTCTTGGAGATGGTCAGACCTGATGCTGTCCTGAACCTCCAGGTCTTGTTGATGGTCAGTCCCGATACTGCCCTGTAGCCACTTGCAGCATCAAAGCATGGATAATTTCCCATCTTGAGAGCAGACTGGCACAAGCTGGCACAGGTCAGGAAGGGCCACCACACAGCTCTCAAAGGGGGGCTGGGGGTCAGAGCAGTCCTCTCACAAGGAAAGTTCCATTGTACTCCTCCTTCTGAGGCCCTTGTGCCCCGTCACCTACTCCGGTGTGGGGTTATGGCCCATGAATGAGGGGTGAGCCCCTGGAGCTGACTCGGGGGCTCTGGGAGCTGCCACCCGCTGCAAAGAGAGATGGATGAGCTCCACTGGTGACTGCGGCTGGGTTTCCGATGGGGATGTGTGCACGTCTCTTGGTGATTGATGAGCTTAACATAGCGCCCCATGCCCCATGGGTCAGACTGATGGACACACCCAGACACTGTGCTGTCCATCCCATGGAGCCGAGCTGGTAAAAGAAGGGCTGTTAAGTCACACATGGACCAAAAAGTGTCAAACCAAAAGCAGTCTGATAACTGAACAGATAGAGCAAAGATGTGTTTGAATGGAGACATTACAATTGGTTATCACTATGATGAAGTGTCCAGTCTGTGCTACAGTAGAGCCCCACTGCTGGAGACTGGAGTAGTGGAATAGTGGTACAGACCAGCTCATTATAGAGACAGAGGGGCAATTGATGCACCAGGAGGGGTTTCACAGGGATGTCTATGGAGCTCTCTCTGTCTGTCTCTGTGTCTGTCTGTCTGTCTGTCTGTCTGTCTGTCTGTCTGTCTGTCTGTCTGTCTGTCTGTCTGTCTGTCTGTCTGTCTGTCTGTCTGTCTGTCTGTCTGTCTGTCTGTCTGTCTGTCTGTCTGTCTGTCTGTCTGTCTGTCTCTGTCTCTCCGTCTGTCTGTCTCTGTCTCTCCGTCTGTCTGTCTCTGTCTCTGTCTCTGTCTCTGTCTCTGTCTCTGTCTCTGTCTCTGTCTCTGTCTCTGTCTCTGTCTCTGTCTCTGTCTCTGTCTCTGTCTCTGTCTCATTGGTTTGTTTGCTCTAGCCATTGTTATTGGCCGGGCCCCACTGAGTGATATAGATAGTCTTCCTTTGAAAGCAGTTCATCTCAACACTCTCTCCATCAGCGTTAGTTCATCTAAAGTTGATACATTTGTCTTGGTCTGCAATAGTGTTTCTGTACTTTTTCTGAACTCTTTACAATTGAGAAATGACCTGAAAGGATTGGATGTTGAATGTTCATTTCTGTCAGGTTTAAGAATGGCCTGAGATGATTTTGTATGCCTTGTTGTGTGTGTTCGTGTGTTGTGCTCACTGATGTCTGTTGTCCTGTCTGTTTTCCAGGCACCTTGTTATCTGTCCTTTGCCAGTAAGGCCATCTTGTGGGATCGAGGACTCTACCACTACACAGTAAGTGCCAAAATACAACTCTAACTATACACAGCACATGTACAGCTATGTAGAGTAATAAAACCACAATCTGTATAAGGTGCACAAACACTGTTACATTACACATAAAAATGCAAAAATTGCACAAATTCACACATACACACAGGCATGCATAAAACACACCCGCAAACAAACACACACATACACACGCACGTGTACACACACGCACGTGTACACACACACACACACACACACACACACACACACACACACACACACACACACACACACACACACACACACACACACACACACACACACACACACACACACACACACACACACACACACACACACACACACACTTGTCCCCACCTCTCCCCTTCTCTCTAAAGAGCTCTGTGAGTAGTTGTGCCACAATTAACAGTGGGGTTGCCATGGGGACAGCAGAGTTGTGTGGGCCGGCTTCCTGTCTTGGCCTCTGGTTAAACAAACAAGTGAAAAGGGGGGACAAAGACGTTCGCTGGTCCTTACAGCCTCATTTACATCTTCAACTGCCTTCAGCACTTCTGTATTCACCAAGTTTATCAGCCCGGCATCACCCTGCTCTCATTCTCTCTCCTCTCTATGCACTGGAAATACCTGATAAATCATCGGGGTGTAACGAGTAACGGTAAACAGCTCCCGTCTGACGGTGACAATTCAACTCCACACTGAACTTTATGGGCCGTCCCAATCCAAACAGGCCCATTGGACAGGCCAAGCAGATGAGAGGCTGTTGAACCAGTGGTCCGCCACTCAGCCGATGCTTCTGATCTCCCACTACTGTCACCCAGGACACGATGCTTCTGATCTCCCACTACTGTCACCCAGGACACAGGGAGTACCGAGACAGTAGGCTGCAGAATGCACACGGACACAAACCAACCACAGGTGCTCAAACAAGAGCACTGGTTCTAAGATAGGTTATTTATACACATGGGTGTTTACAGAAGGAGTTAGCTGTCAGTTTAACAGTTCCAGGATCTGTCTTGTATAGTGTTCTGTTGTCTCAGGCTCTGCCAGTGGTTGCAGTAGTATTGCCCTCTCTGCATACCAGGGCCTGGTGCTGCTGAATCAGTGTAACCAGTGACCACACCGTTGGACTAACACTGATCATTATGCCAAGACGTTATGTCAAAGCTGGCATGGCCATTGTTCTTATTGTTCTATTCTACCAGATCTATTCAACACTGTTTTCAAAGGAAGACTATCTCTACCACTCAGTGGGGCCCAGCCAATAACAATGGCTAGAGCTTTGTACTGTTGCGTTGGGGTAGTGGGCCTGTCGTGTTGTTGCGTTGGGGTAGTGGGCCTGTTGTGTTGTTGTGTTGGGGTAGTGGGCCTTTTGTGTTGTTGCGTTGGGGTAGTGGGCCTGTCGTGTTGTTGCGTTGGGCTAGTGGGCCTGTCGTGTTGTTGCGTTGGGGTAGTGGGCCTTTTGTGTTGTTGTAGTGGGCCTTTTGTGTTGTTGTAGTGGGCCTTTTGTGTTGTTGTGTTGGGGTAGTGGGCCTGTTGTGTTGTTGTGTTGGCGTAGTGGGCCTGTTGTGTTGGGGTTATGGGCTTGTCGTGTTGTTGCATTGGGGTAGTGGGCCTGTCGTGTTGTTGCGTTGGGGTAGTGGGCCTGTCGTGTTGTTGCGTTGGGGTAGTGGGCCTTTTGTGTTGTTGTAGTGGGCCTTTTGTGTTGTTGTAGTGGGCCTTTTGTGTTGTTGTGTTGGGGTAGTGGGCCTGTTGTGTTGTTGTGTTGGGGTAGTGGGCCTTTTGTGTTGTTGCGTTGGGGTAGTGGGCCTGTCGTGTTGTTGCGTTGGGGTAGTGGGCCTGTCGTGTTGTTGCGTTGGGGTAGGGGGCCTTTTGTGTTGTTGTAGTGGGCCTTTTGTGTTGTTGTAGTGGGCCTTTTGTGTTGTTGTGTTGGGGTAGTGGGCCTGTTGTGTTGTTGTGTTGGCGTAGTGGGCCTGTTGTGTTGGGGTTATGGGCTTGTCGTGTTGTTGCATTGGGGTAGTGGGCCTGTCGTGTTGTTGCGTTGGGGTAGTGGGCCTGTCGTGTTGTTGCGTTGGGGTAGTGGGCCTTTTGTGTTGTTGTAGTGGGCCTTTTGTGTTGTTGTAGTGGGCCTTTTGTGTTGTTGTGTTGGGGTAGTGGGCCTGTTGTGTTGTTGTGTTGGGGTAGTGGGCCTGTTGTGTTGGGGTAGTGGGCCTGTCGTGTTGGGGTAGTGGGCCTGTCGTGTTGGGGTAGTGGGCCTGTCGTGTTGGGGTAGTGGGCCTGTCGTGTTGTTGTGTTGGGGTAGTGGGCTTGTCGTGTTGTTGCATTGGGGTAGTGGGCCTGTCGTGTTGTTGCGTTGGGGTAGTGGGCCTGTCGTGTTGTTGCGTTGGGGTAGTGGGCCTTTTGTGTTGTTGTAGTGGGCCTTTTGTGTTGTTGTAGTGGGCCTTTTGTGTTGTTGTGTTGGGGTAGTGGGCCTGTTGTGTTGTTGTGTTGGGGTAGTGGGCCTGTCGTGTTGGGGTAGTGGGCCTGTCGTGTTGGGGTAGTGGGCCTGTCGTGTTGGGGTAGTGGGCCTGTCGTGTTGGGGTAGTGGGCCTGTCGTGTTGTTGTGTTGGGGTAGTGGGCTTGTTGAGTTGTTGCGTTGGGGTACTGGGCCTGCCGTGTTGTTGTGTTGGGGTAGTGGGCCTGCCGTGTTGTTATGTTGGGGTAGTGGGCCTGCCGTGTTATTGCGTTTGGGTAGTGGGCCTGCCGTGTTGTTGTGTTGGGGTAGTGGACCTGTTGTGTTGGGGTAGTGGACCTTTTGTGTTGGGGTTATGGGTTTGTCGTGTTGTTGCATTGGGGTAGTGGGCCTGTTGTTGTGTTGGGGTAGTGGGCCTGTTGTGTTGGGGTAGTGGGCTTGTTGTGTTGTTGTGTTGGGGTAGTGGGCCTGTCGTTGTGACGATCGTCAAAGGGAGAGAGAGAGGACCAAGGCGCAGCGTGTGAAAAATACATCTTCTCTTTATTTAGAAGAAGAAAAACTAAACAAAACAACAAATAGACGAACGTGAAGCTATAAATGACTAAGTGCAAAAACCGAACGAACAAAACAAACCGAAACAGTCCCGTGTGGCGCAACATACACAGACACAGGAGACAACCACCCACAACCAACAATGTGAAAACACCTACCTTAATATGATTCTCAATCAGAGGAGATGAAAACTACCTGCCTCTAATTGAGAACCATATCAGGTACCCATAAACCAACATAGAAACACAAAACATAGACTGCCCACCCAAACTCACGTCCTGACCAACTAACACATACAAAAACTAACAGAAAACAGGTCAGGAACGTGACATAACCCCCCCCTTAAGGTGCGAACTCCGGGCGCACCAGCACAAAGTCTAGGGGAGGGTCTGGGTGGGCATCTGACCACGGTGGTGGCTCAGGCTCTGGGCGAGGTCCCCACCCCACCATAGTCAATCCCAGCTTTATTATCCCCCTCCCAATGACCGCCCTCCAAGTACCCCCACCTAAAATAATAGGCCTCAGCAGGACAAGGGGCAGCACCGGGACAAGGGGCAGCACCGGGACAAGGGGCAGCACCGGGACAAGGGACAACACCGGGACAAGGAGCAGCACCGGGACAAGGAGTGGATCCTGGCTGGCTGGCTCTGGCGGATCCTGGCTGGCTGGCTCTGGCGGATCCTGGCTGGCTGGCTCTGGCGGATCCTGGCTGGCTGACGGCTCTGGCGGATCCTGGCTGGCTGACGGCTCTGGCTGGTCATGGCTGGCTGACGGCTCTGGCTGGTCATGGCTGGCTGACGGCTCTGGCTGGTCATGGCTGGCTGGCGGCTCTGGACGCTCATGGCTGGCTGACGGCTCTGGACGCTCATGGCTGGCTGACGGCTCTGGACGCACATGGCTGGCTGACGGCTCTGGACGCTCATGGCTCGCTGATGGCTCTGGCAGATCCTGTCTGGTTGGCGGCTCTGGCAGATCCTGTCTGGTTGGCGGCTCTGGCAGATCCTGTCTGGTTGGCGGCTCTGGCAGATCCTGTCTGATTGGCGGCTCTGGCAGATCCTGTCTGGTTGGCGGCTCTGGCAGATCCTGTCTGGTTGGCGGCTCTGGCAGATCCTGACTGACGAATGGCTCTAGCGGCTCCTGACTGACGAACGGCTCTGACGGCTCGGGACAGACGGGCGGCTCTAATGGATCGGGACAGACGGATGGCTCAGACGGCGCTGGACAGACGGATGGCTCAGACGGCACTGGGCAGACGGATGGCTCAGACGGCGCTGGGGAGACGGATGGCTCAGATGGCACTGGGCAGACGGATGGCTCAGATGGCACTGGGCAGACGGATGGCTCAGATGGCACTGGGCAGACGGATGGCTCTGGCCGGATGAGGCGCACTGTAGGCCTGGTGCGTGGTGCCGGAACTGGAGGCACCGGGCTGAGGGCACGCACATCAGGACGAGTACGGGGAGAAGGAACAGTGTGTACAGGGCTCTGGAGACGCACAGGTGGCTTAGTGCGTGGTGCCGGAACTGGAGGCACTGGGCTGGAGACACGCACCACAGGGAGAGTGCGTGGAGGAGGAACAGGGCTCTGGAGACGCACTGGAAGCCTGGTGCGTGGTGTAGGCACTGGTGGTACTGGGCTGGGGCGGGGAGGTGGCGCCGGAAATACCGGACCGTGCAGGCGTACTGGCTCCCTTGAGCACTGAGCCTGCCCAACCTTACCTGGTTGTATGCTCCCTGTCGCCCGACCAGTGCGGGGAGGTGGAATAACCCGCACCGGGCTATGTAGGCGAACCGGGGACACCATGCGTAAGGCTGGTGCCATGTATGCCGGCCCGAGGAGACGCACTGGAGACCAGCCGCGTTGAGCCGGCTTCATGGCACCTGGCTCAATGCCCAATCTAGCCCTACCAATGCGGGGAGGTGGAATAACCCGCACCGGGCTATGAACACTACAGGAGACACCGTGCGCTATATTGCGTAACACGGTGTCTGCCCGTACTCCCGCTCTCCACGGTTAGCCTGAGAAGTGGGCGCAGGTATCCTACCTGCCCTTGGCCCACTACCTCTTAGCCCCCCCCCCCCCCCAATAAATTTTTGGGGTTTCTTCACTGGCTTCCAGCCACGTCTCCTTGCTGCCTCCTCATACCACCGCTCTTGGGCTCTCGCTGCCTCCATCTCCTCCCGAGCGCGGCGATATTCCCCAATGTGAGCCCAGTGTCCTTTTCCCTCCAATAATTCATCCCATGTCCAGGATTCCTGATTAGTATTGTACCTCTGCTCGAACTCACGCTGCTTGGTCCGGGTTAGGTGGGTGGTTCTGTGATGATCGTCAAAGGGAGAGAG
Source organism: Salvelinus alpinus (assembly GCF_045679555.1). Taxonomy (NCBI): domain Eukaryota; kingdom Metazoa; phylum Chordata; class Actinopteri; order Salmoniformes; family Salmonidae; genus Salvelinus; species Salvelinus alpinus. Next base: position 13,500,337 of record NC_092122.1, read on the forward strand.
AGAGGACCAAGGCGCAGCGTGTGAAAAATACATCTTCTCTTTATTTAGAAGAAGAAAAACTAAACAAAACAACAAATAGACTAACGTGAAGCTATAAATGACTAAGTGCAAAAACCGAACGAACAAAACAAACCGAAACAGTCCCGTGTGGCGCAACATACACAGACACAGGAGACAACCACCCACAACCAACAATGTGAAAACCCCTACCTTAATATGATTCTCAATCAGAGGAGATGAAAACCACCTGCCTCTAATTGAGAACCATATCAGGTACCCATAAACCAACATAGAAACACAAAACATAGACTGCCCACCCAAACTCACGTCCTGACCAACTAACACATACAAAAACTAACAGAAAACAGGTCAGGAACGTGACAGTCGTGTTGTTGTGTTGGGGTAGTGGGCCTGTTGTGTTGGGGTAGTGGGCCTGTTCTGTTGGGGTTATGGGCTTGTTGTGTTGTTGTGTTGGGGTAGTGGGCCTGTCGTGTTGTTGTGTTGGGGTAGTGGGCCTGTCGTGTTGTTGTGTTGGGGTAGTGGGCCTGTTGTTTTGGGGTAGTGGGCCTGTTGTGCTGAGGTAGTGGGCCTGTTCTGCCGGGCATGGATGGTGGATGTGGGGTTAGGAAGACGAGTTGGCGGGCCACTAGTACTATTGCAGGGGCCTGAAAAGCAAAGCAGGGTCATTGTCTCTCAGTGAAAGTAGACAGTTGCTCTGAATGCTAAGCTGCATCTGAGCCTGGCTTCTGACACGAGCTGATAATCAGATTTACTCCGCTGAATCCCCTGGACTCCACAATGCGCTCCACTGTCATCCCCCTCTGCCCCCCACAAACCTCCCCCAACCCCAAACTTCTCCTCTACCAGAGCAAAGCTAATTACACCCCGCAGAAACACAAATCTCCATGATTTAAAAAGTCACTCTTTTTCATGGGTTTAACCTTGTTAGAGCCTAAGCCTGGCTTTCTTATACGCCAGGCTCTCTGTGAGGAATTCTCTGTTCCTCCTCTAGACAGACACACACAGGACAGAAACACACTTCTGTTTCGCCTCGAGTCGTCTCCCTGTCAGTGGGTTCACTCAGAAAAAGTGCAATTAAGTGTGTGTGAGTGTGAGCCTGTGTGTAAGCGTGTGTGTTAGCGTGTGTGTGTTTGGAGGGGTCGAGAGCGCACGCCGGCCTCTCCTCTGCAGGCCATCTGGGACTCTGACTAATAGACTTCCTACATTCATCTTCTAGTGCTTGTACATCCCCATCAGGGAGCTGTTGACCACAAACAGGCCCGTAATGACATTAGCCAGGGCTGGCTTTGGGTTGGCTGTTCTGTGTGAGGCCGGCGTGTGGGCTGCCTGATGCCAGGAGGTCAGGCTGTTTCCTGGGGCCCTGCAGGAGCCCAGAGGACTCCTAGGTGTAGTCATAGGCTCTACTCTGTTGCTCTAAGAAGATCAATCAGGATGGAGGGTGTGTCAGGGTGGGTGTGTCAGAGTGGGAGGCTGCTTGAAATACCAATACTGAGTGAACCTCATCATGGTTGAGTAAAATCATTCTAGTTATACAGGTGTGAGAAATGTGTGTGTACAGTTGTGTGTATCTGTTACCCAATTAAGAGACCAGGACATCTACAGCTTTGGGGGTCATGTACACCCCCCCCCAAAAAAAACATGTTTACTTGGAGAGGTAGTTCAAGCGGGACTTAGAAGGTAAGGCGTGTGTGTATGTGTGTGTATGTGGGGTTGTAATGGCAGGGTCCTGCCGTAAAGGGCGTGTTGAGACCTGCCCTCTGACGGTCTGAGACGTTGTGGGCTGGAGGACACCCTTCTCACCTCATAAAGCTCTTCAGTGGGCGGGAGTGTGGGGAGATAGAGGGAGTGAGGAAGAGGAGTGAGGAGGAGGGCGTGCTCCTGGACCTTTGTTCTCTTGTTCTTCTTCCTCACTTCTTCCTCTTTTCTTCACAAGAATGCAAATGTGTAAACCCTCAGCTCAGAGGAGAGGGAATGAGTGTAGATGGTGGAGGGATTTAAGGCTGATCCTCCCTGTGTGAGTCACATGAGTCACAGACAGTCAGCGTCTCTTTCTCTGTGTCTGAGGGGTACTGAGGGCTCATCTCCACACACCCCCTGGCATGCTGTGTGTGTGTGTGTGTGTGTGTGTGTGTGTGTGTGTGTGTGTGTGTGTGTGTGTGTGTGTGTGTGTGTGTGTGTGTGTGTGTGTGTGTGTGTGTGTGTGTGTGTGTGTGTGTGTGTGTGTGTGTGTGTGTGTGTGTGTGTGTGTTCATGCCTGCTTCTGTGGTTGTGTGTTCATGTGTTTAGGGTTAAGGGATAGGTGAAAGATGAGGTGAACTTTGTTTAGGTGTCTCAGATGTAGCCGGGAATCCAAGACAAATAAATGTCCTCTCTCCGTTTGTGTGTGTCAGTGGGTATTTTATTACATTTGGGTGTTTGTTCTCTAAAGGCCAGAGAGGGAGTGAATTAGTCCCTGGCACTGAGTCTGTGGGCTGAGTAATGTCCCCTGGCTGGCGTGCAGCGGGTAGCGTGGCGTGTGCAGCCCCACCCCTCCACAAGTTTAATATTGACCGTCCCGCCAGCTTTTATCTCAGCACGACCCTTGTTTAAATAGCAATAGGACCATGTCCTGTGTGCTCAAAGAATCTTTATCATCCTCACAGAAGTGTGTGTGTGTGGGTGGGTGGGTGGCTGTGTGTGTGTGTGTGGCTGGGTGTGTGTGTGTGTGTGTGTGTGTGTGTGTGTGTGTGTGTGTGTGTGTGTGTGTGTGTGTGTGTGTGTGTGTGTGTGTGTGGTCAAGAAAGGTAAATTAAAGAAGGCAGGGAGAGGTTGAATCTTTCTCCTGCTGTGTTGAGAATGCATGTAGCCTGAGATCTGTTCTTCAGACACAAGGGGGCACTGAAGTTGACATGCATTATTTGAATTGTCTGTACGTTGGCGATCACGTTTAATTAATGCTGTGATTCTCCTTCATGTTGCATGTGGAGAATGACTTTATGTTGCTTTATTTACAGTATTTGGAAACTGGGATTTTATTTGATTGATCGAAAACAGAATACATCTGATCTTTCTTTCTCTCTCTCCCTGCCCCACACTATGTTTTTGATGTCCCTTTCACAACCACACTATGTTTTTGATGTCCCTTTCAGGACCACACTATGTTTTTGATGTCCCTTTCACAACCACACTATGTTTTTGATGTCCCTTTCAGGACCACACTATGTTTTTGATGTCCCTTTCACAACCACACTATGTTTTTGATGTCCCTTTCACAACCACACTATGTTTTTGATGTCCCTTTCAGGACCACACTATGTTTTTGATGTCCCTTTCACAACCACACTATGTTTTTGATGTCCCTTTCAGAACCACACTATGTTTTTGATGTCCCTTTCAGGACCACACTATGTTTTTGATGTCCCTTTCACAACCACACTATGTTTTTGATGTCCCTTTCACAACCACACTATGTTTTTGATGTCCCTTTCACAACCACACTATGTTTTTGATGTCCCTTTCAGGACCACACTATGTTTTTGATGTCCCTTTCAGGACCACACTATGTTTTTGATGTCCCTTTCACAACCACACTATGTTTTTGATGTCCCTTTCACAACCACACTATGTTTTTGATGTCCCTTTCACAACCACACTATGTTTTTGATGTCCCTTTCAGGACCACACTATGTTTTTGATGTCCCTTTCACAACCACACTATGTTTTTGATGTCCCTTTCAGGACCACACTATGTTTTTGATGTCCCTTTCACAACCACACTATGTTTTTGATGTCCCTTTCAGGACCACACTATGTTTTTGATGTCCCTTTCAGGACCACACTATGTTTTTGATGTCCCTTTCAGGACCACACTATGTTTTTGATGTCCCTTTCAGGACCACACTATGTTTTTGATGTCCCTTTCACAACCACACTGTGTTTTTGATGTCCCTTTCACAACCACACTATGTTTTTGATGTCCCTTTCAGAACCACACTATGTTTTTGATGTCCCTTTCAGGACCACACTATGTTTTTGATGTCCCTTTCAGGACCACACTATGTTTTTGATGTCCCTTTCACAACCACACTATGTTTTTGATGTCCCTTTCAGAACCACACTATGTTTTTGATGTCCCTTTCAGGACCACACTATGTTTTTGATGTCCCTTTCAGGACCACACTGTCCGTGATGGACGTCCTTCTCTGTGTCCTCGTTTCCTGGTTCACATGAAGGCCTGTCCTGCAGACCTCAGACCCCCACGTTTCCTATCCAGAAACCCCAGGCCACGTCCTCCTCGCCAGGAACCGACACAACAAAGACAAGCCCTTAGCGGCCTGAAGACGCATTCATGTGCAGGTGAGCCACAGCAAAAGCATTCCTGCTGCTTAGACAATACAATATACTGTACAACAACAACATACAAGATAAGAAATAGTTTATTAATCCCACAATTCGCCCTCAGTGATTAATAAAGTATGTATTGTTAATCTTATCTTCAGAGACAGATAACCTTGTGGTATCATAGGGCATTGTTGCTTTTGACCCCACACCGTTGCTCATTAGGGAACTAGGTCTCAGTGTTAAGAGCATTGGAGGTAACCACCTGGGCCTTCGTTAGTCCTTAATCCGTCCCTCGGACCACTTTGTTAAGGCCTAATCCCTCTCTTTCGGCTCTGGGGAGGAAGTGTCCATAGCGCCGCCCTCCTGGTGGTCCTCTGCTAGGGTGTTAGCCAATGAAAGGCTGTGCCAGCATACCTGCCGCTCCTTTCAGAGCCCTGCCTCTGATGTGAAGGCATTTGTCCTCCCCTCTCGCCAGGGCCATAGCCACACTACAGCACATGGCTTTGAGATGAGTGTGAGGAGCCAAGGGGGAACCAGGGGGATTGGGGTATTTCTCTGCTCTGGAATCGGGTTCTAAAAACCAATTATTCTACCATATGGTGGTCGGCTTCAACACAATCGTCCCTGACCCTGGTCCCTGAGGGAAACGTGCTGTGCGGTATTAGCGGGAGTGGGTGTGTGTAGCTGTGTGCCCCTGACACATGTCATTCATATACAGGCATACACACACATACACACACACACGCACTTCATGTGTGTGTAACAGATGGGAAGTGCAGGGCATTGTGAGAGGAGAATAGTGCAGAAATGTGCTCTCCTCCAGTGCAGCTCTCTGTATCCCCCTGCTACCGCTGACTCCTCTCTGTCACACAGACCCCCAGGAAACAAGAGTGCATTGTCTCACACCCCCCCGGCCCCGCAGAGAAAAAAGGAGTGTGCATAGGCAGAGAGGAAGAATAGAGAGAGGGGAGATGGAAGAGGGCCGGTGTCGGCTGGAGCTGATGTTTGTGGAAGGGATCTGAGAGGGGGATGAAAAGAGGAGTGTGGGGAAGAGAGAGAGTGGCTGAGCAGAGAGGAGAGAGTTCCCAGGTAGTGTGAAGTTCAGATTCAGGAGCAGGAGAAGAGGAGTGTGACAGAGTAGAGGTATAACAGATGTCTTCTAGGAGATACAGACATCTTAATCAGGATATTCTAATGCTGCTCTCAGGAAAGGAGGATAAGCTGCCAAGATGCAGGATTTGGATCAGTTAATTGATAATTGGAATATCGTAAAATGAATGACAAATCATGATGAGTCAAGTTTTTATAAATAGACCTGCCTCCAGTACTGGGTAGCATTCTGAATATATAATATTAAGATGGGAATTGGGCAGCTGGTCCAACGGGATGGGGTTTCTTCAGCCTTTGTTAGAGCACTGACCCACACAGCAGGGAAAACAGTGTCTGCTCCAAGCCTCACTAAAGTGGGAAAGAAAATGTCACTGGCAGGTATTGGCAGTGAGGAATGGCCTTTGAGCTGTAAAAGATGATGAATACCATTTATAGATGACCCTCTCTGAGGACCCCACATGTTAATTATTCACCACCATTATTTGTCAGAACTGAACAATGCCCAATGCCAAAAGTTAAAAGCTTGTATCCCCAGCATACCCCTTGCCTAGGTTGAGACAGTCTCTGACAAGACAGTATCATCGTAAATTAGACTAATCAAAATCTGTATTGAATTTAATACAGGAGAGGAAAATACACCCCCCCCCCCCCTCCCCGGGCATATCTGCTTGCATTAAATAATGTATTTACCCTGTCTATTGCAGACTCCAGGAGCCTGCAGCACTGCAGCACCACCAGAGGGAGGCGCTTAGCTGTTGTTGTTCCCTGTGTTCCAGTGCCAGTCCTCCCCTCTCCCAGCAGAGCCTCCCCTGAGCTCCCAGTCTGCCCAAGTCCAACATCCTCTACTGTCACTGACTCTGGGCAGCAGGGGACTGGATCCAACCCTGCTCCAGTCTCAGCCCTACCTCATGTCCATACTCAGAAAGGAGAGAAGGAAACAGAGGATGGTGTTAAAGAGATGGATGAAGGCACTTCGGCTTCCTCAGGGGCCTTCCGCTCTCCAAGGCCAGACCAGGAGCCCAATTCTGGTCCTGAGGACATAGACCCCTCAGTCTCTCCAGTCCCTAGTGTCTGTGAGGGTTCTCTCTCAGACTTTAGCCGCCCACCATCCAGCCAGTTCAGCCGAAGCACAGACCTGGGTAGTGGCCGGAGCAGTCCTCTATGTGGTATTGTACCTACGCTGCTTTGAGACAATTGAAGTGAAATGTATTCAAAGCTGTTGCATTCCCCATGGGCTAATTAGTTGTTTCATAAATGTAGAAATTCATAATTACTGTAACTGTTGTACACTACCACTGTTCAAAAGTTTGGGGTCACTTAGAAATGTCCTTGTTATTTAAAGAAAAGCACATTTGTTGTGCATTAAAATAGCATCAATTGATCAGAAATACAGTGTAGACATTGTTAATGATGTAAATGAATATTGTAGCTGGAAACTGCTGATTTTTTTATGGAATATTTACATAGGCCCATTATCAGCGACCATCACTTCTGTTCCAGTGGCACATTGTGTTAGCTAATCCAAGTTGATCATTTTAAAAGGCTAATTGATCATTAGAAAACCCTTTTGCAATTATGTTAGCACAGCTGAAAACTGTTGTTCTGATTTAAAGAAGCAATAAAACTGGCCTTCTTTGGACTAGTTGAGTATCTGGAGAATCAGCATTTGTGGGTTCGAAGGCTCAAAATGGCCAGAAACAAAGAACTTTCTTCTGAGACTCGTCAGTCTATTCTTGTTCTGAGAAATGAAGGCTATTCCATGCGCGAAATTGCCAAGAAACTGAAGATCTCATACACTGCTGTGTACTACTCCCTTCACAGAACAGCGCAAACTGGCTCTAACCAGAATACAGTAGAAAGAGGAGTGGGAGGCCCCGGTGCACAACTGAGCAAGATGAAAAGTACATTAGAATGTCTAGTTTGAGAAATAGACGCCTCAAGTCCTCAACTGGCAGCTTCATTAAATAGTACCCGCACAACACCACTCAACGTCAACAGTGAAGAGGCAACGCTGGCCTTCTAGGCAGAGGTCCTATGTCCAGTGTCTGTGTTCTTTTGCCCATCTTAATCTTTTATTTTTATTGGCCAGTCTGAGATATGGCTTTTTCTTTGCAAACTTTTGAACAGTAGTGTAGGTGATCAAAATCCTTAAATATTCTGTGATTTTGTACACAGACTTGAATGTTTAATTGTAGCCAAGGCTTGCTTTCCTATCATTTCAAATGGAAGGATAATTATTCCATATATCTTTTTTTCTTTTTACAGCGAATCTGAGTGACCTGGACTCAGAGGGTGGCTCTCCTCTCTCCCAGCACGGCTCCTCTTCCATGTCCCTGTCTGCTCTGGCCTCCTGCACCCCACAGGACCCCCCAACACACCAGCCCCCAAACCCAGCGCCTCACCACCCTCTACACCATCCCCTCCCTCACCAGGCCCAACACTGCCCACCTGACTGGACCACCACGGAGCCCCAGCCAGGCCATGTCCTCCCACCCTACCCAGACCCATCCCTGGACCCCAACCCAGACCCTACTACCCTAGCTTTCCCCTCAGACACCTGGCAGTCCTGCCCCAGCCCACAGTGCAGGATAACTCCCCGACCAGGGTCAGGGTTAGGGTCAGGTTTGACCTCATCTCCTGTGGTAGTGGAGAGGCAGGACTGGACATCACACCGCTGGTCCATCCTTCCCCCCATCTCTCCTGTCAGAGGTGAGGAATGATCCCTGCTTGTCCCATATGGGCCGTTCACAGCCTCCTTCCCAGCCGTCCCAGCCTCCTTCCCAGCCTCCCTCCCCGCCCAGCAGCAGCCTACACTGGTGCCCCTTAGCTAGTGCCACAGGGCTGATTGTCCACAACATGGCTGGACATCTTCCCTGGTACAAAGAAACGGGAGCCAACAGACAACAGAGGAAATCAAAGCCTGGCTCTATATAGACATCCTCCTCGGATCAGATGCTCCTGTCCCCATCGCCGGTCTGCATTGTGAGGGTCTGCTGTCAGCCCTGTTTTGTTTCCCCTCATAATAAATAACGCAGAAAGCTTTTCTTTTTCCTTTAAAGCAGCAATGGAGAGAGGACTCTTTTGATGAAGAGCTGGTACCGTTTGATTCCCAGTTCAAAGGCGCGCGAGGCCCCTTCACAATAGGAGGGAGTGGGGGGTTCCCTGCATCGTGTGCCGTCCCCACTCAGCCACAGCTTCCCCGCGTTCTCTCCATTCTCCCGGTCGCTGAAAGGGAGACGTGTAGCCGATGGTCATAAATCCACACTGACCACCGTACGCTGACGGGGAAACAGTTAGAGCTACGGTCCACAATAGAATATAGCGGCTTTCCGTCGCAGCTAATTTACCGTTTAGAATAGAGATAAAGGACGGGGCCACTGACATCTGACTTTTATGGGGGACTTTATGAAAGACTATGAAAAGAGAGCAAACAATTGGGAAATTGTGTAGGGATTTTCATTCTCTAACAGAAGTATTGAGAAGGCGTCTGCGCTCTTCTAAGGTCCTTTCTACTGATTAGTATCGGTTCCAGGTGCGTAGGAGTCAAAATAAGAATACTGAAAGAGATTTCGACCAGCACACTGTTGAAAAAAGGAATACATCCAAAACTGAGGCTTGAATGTAACATAAATATGTTTATTAGAACATCATGGTGCCCCAGAAATCAATCAAGTGCATAAATGAAAGATAAAAAAAAACACAACCATTCCCGGCCTTAGGCCTTTCCTCACTGTAAATAGTCGGCACACACACCTGGCTTCTATAATAGCATATGTCTCATGATCAAGAAAGAAAACATCACAAATCTATAAATCGGTACCTTGTACAATAGACTGCGTGATGTACATTTTATACAGAATATACAAAATCAAACAGAGAAATATCATAAATTATTGCTTTTACATATACAGTTCTATATGGTGGCATACTGTTCTCTATGGGGAGATACAGCTATATGGTGGCACACTGTTCTCTACGGGGAGATACATCTATATGGTGGCACACTGTTCTCTATGGGGAGATACATCTATATGGTGGCACACTGTTCTCTATGGGGAGATACATCTATATGGTGATACACTGTTCTCTATGGGGAGATACAGCTATATGGTGGCACGCTGTTCTCATTGGGGAGATACAGCTATATGGTGGCACGCTGTTCTCTATGGGGAGATACAGCTATATGGTGGCACACTGTTCTCTATGGGGAGATACAGCTATATGGTGGCACACTGTTCTCTATGGGGAGATACAGCTATATGGTGGCACAATGTTCTCTACGGGGAGATACATCTATATGGTGGCACACTGTTCTCTATGGGGAGATACATCTATATGGTGGCACGCTGTTCTCTAGGGGGAGATACAGCTATATGGTGATACACTGTTCTCTATGGGGAGATACAGCTATATGGTGATACACTGTTCTCTAGGGGGAGATACAGCTATATGGTGATACACTGTTCTCTATGGGGAGATACAGCTATATGGTGATACACTGTTCTCTATGGGGAGATACATCTATATGGTGGCACACTGTTCTCTATGGGGAGATACAGCTATATGGTGGCACACTGTTCTCTATGGGGAGATACATCTATATGGTGGCACGCTGTTCTCTATGGGGAGATACAGCTATATGGTGATACACTGTTCTCTATGGGGAGATACATCTATATGGTGGCACACTGTTCTCTATGGGGAGATACATCTATATGGTGATACACTGTTCTCTATGGGGAGATACAGCTATATGGTGATACACTGTTCTCTATGGGGAGATACAGCTATATGGTGGCACGCTGTTCTCTATGGGGAGATACATCTATATGGTGGCACGCTGTTCTCTATGGGGAGATACAGCTATATGGTGATACACTGTTCTCTATGGGGAGATACATCTATATGGTGGCACACTGTTCTCTATGGGGAGATACAGCTATATGGTGATACACTGTTCTCTATGGGGAGATACAGCTATATGGTGGCACACTGTTCTCTATGGGGAGATACATCTATATGGTGGCACACTGTTCTCTATGGGGAGATACAGCTATATGGTGATACACTGTTCTCTATGGGGAGATACAGCTATATGGTGGCACACTGTTCTCTATGGGGAGATACATCTATATGGTGGCACACTGTTCTCTATGGGGAGATACAGCTATATGGTGGCATTCTGTTCTCTATGGGGGAGATACATCTATATGGTGGCACACTGTTCTCTACGGGGAGATACATCAATATGGTGGCACACTGTTCTCTATGGGGAGATACATCTATATGGTGGCACGCTGTTCTCTATGGGGAGATACAGCTATATGGTGATACACTGTTCTCTATGGGGAGATACAGCTATATGGTGATACACTGTTCTCTATGGGGAGATACAGCTATATGGTGGCACGCTGTTCTCTATGGGGAGATACAGCTATATGGTGATACACTGTTCTCTATGGGGAGATACAGCTATATGGTGATACACTGTTCTCTATGGGGAGATACATCTATATGGTGGCACGCTGTTCTCTATGGGGAGATACATCTATATGGTGATACACTGTTCTCTATGGGGAGATACAGCTATATGGTGGCACATTGTTCTCTATGGGGCGATACAGCTATATGGTGGCACGCTGTTCTCTATGGGGAGATACAGCTATATGGTGGCACGCTGTTCTCTATGGGGAGATACAGCTATATGGTGGCACGCTGTTCTCTATGGGGAGATACAGCTATATGGTGATACACTGTTCTCTATGGGGAGATACAGCTATATGGTGGCACACTGTTCTCTATGGGGAGATACATCTATATGGTGGCACACTGTTCTCTATGGGGAGATACAGCTATATGGTGATACACTGTTCTCTATGGGGAGATACAGCTATATGGTGGCACACTGTTCTCTATGGGGAGATACATCTATATGGTGGCACACTGTTCTCTATGGGGAGATACAGCTATATGGTGGCATTCTGTTCTCTATGGGGGAGATACATCTATATGGTGGCACACTGTTCTCTACGGGGAGATACATCAATATGGTGGCACACTGTTCTCTATGGGGAGATACATCTATATGGTGGCACGCTGTTCTCTATGGGGAGATACAGCTATATGGTGATACACTGTTCTCTATGGGGAGATACAGCTATATGGTGATACACTGTTCTCTATGGGGAGATACAGCTATATGGTGGCACGCTGTTCTCTATGGGGAGATACAGCTATATGGTGATACACTGTTCTCTATGGGGAGATACAGCTATATGGTGATACACTGTTCTCTATGGGGAGATACATCTATATGGTGGCACGCTGTTCTCTATGGGGAGATACATCTATATGGTGATACACTGTTCTCTATGGGGAGATACAGCTACAGTGGGGAGAACAAGTATTTGATACACTGCCGATTTTGCAGGTTTTCCTACTTACAAAGCATGTAGAGGTCTGTCATTTTTATCATAGGTACACTTCAACTGTGAGAGACGGAATCTAAAACAAAAATCCAGAAAATCACATTGTATGATTTTTAAGTAATTAATTTGCATTTTATTGCATGACATAAGTATTTGATCACCTACCAACCAGTAAGAATTCCGGCTCTCACAGACCTGTTAGTTTTTCTTTAAGAAGCCCTCCTGTTCTCCACTCATTACCTGTATTAACTGCACCTGTTTGAACTCGTTACCTGTATAAAAGACACCTGTCCACACACTCAATCAAACAGACTCCAACCTCTCCACAATGGCCAAGACTAGAGAGCTGTGTAAGGACATCAGGGATAAATTGTAGACCTGTACAAGGCTGGGATGGGCTACAGGACAATAGGCAAGCAGCTTGGTGAGAAGGCAACAACTGTTGGCACAATTATTAGAAAATGGAAGAAGTTCAAGATGACGGTCAATCACCCTCGGTCTGGGGCTCCATGCAAGATCTCACCTCGTGGGGCATCAATGATCATGAGGAATGTGAGGGATCAGCCCAGAACTACACGGCAGGACCTGGTCAATGACCTGAAGAGAGCTGGGACCACAGTCTCAAAGAAAACCATTAGTAACACACTACGCCGTCATGGATTAAAATCCTGCAGCGCACGCAAGGTCCCCCTGCTCAAGCCAGCGCATGTCCAGGCCCGTCTGAAGTTTGCCAATGACCATCTGGATGATCCAGAGGAGGAATGGGAGAAGGTCATGTGGTCTGATGAGACAAAAATAGAGCTTTTTGGTCTAAACTCCACTCGCCGTGTTTGGAGGAAGAAGAAGGATGAGTACAACCCCAAGAACACCATCCCAACCGTGAAGCATGGAGGTGGAAACATCATTCTTTGGGGATGCTTTTCTGCAAAGGGGACAGGACGACTGCACCGTATTGAGGGGAGGATGGATGGGGCCATGTATCGCGAGATCTTGACCAACAACCTCCTTCCCTCAGTAAGAGCATTGAAGATGGGTCGTGGCTGGGTCTTCCAGCATGACAACGACCCGAAACACACAGCCAGGGCAACTAAGGAGTGGCTCCGTAAGAAGCATCTCAAGGTCCTGGAGTGGCCTAGCCAGTCTCCAGACCTGAACCCAATAGAAAATCTTTGGAGGGAGCCGAAAGTCCGTATTGCCCAGCGACAGCCCCGAAACCTGAAGGATCTGGAGAAGGTCTGTATGGAGGAGTGGGCCAAAATCCCTGCTGCAGTGTGTGCAAACCTGGTCAAGAACTACAGGAAACGTATGATCTCTGTAATTGCAAACTAAGGTTTCTGTACCAAATATTAAGTTCTGCTTTTCTGATGTATCAAATACTTATGTCATGCAATAAAATGCAAATTAATTACTTAAAAATCATACAATGTGATTTTCTGGATTTTTGTTTTAGATTCCTTCACTCACAGTTGAAGTGTACCTATGATAAAAATTACAGACCTCTACATGCTTTGTAAGTAGGAAAACCTGCAAAATCGTCAGTGTATCAAATACTTGTTCTCCCCACTGTATATGGTGGCACATTGTTCTCTATGGGGCGATACAGCTATATGGTGGCACGCTGTTCTCTATGGGGAGATACAGCTATATGGTGGCACGCTGTTCTCTATGGGGAGATACAGCTATATGGTGGCACGCTGTTCTCTATGGGGAGATACAGCTATATGGTGGCACACTGTTTTCTATGGGGAGATACAGCTATATGGTGATACACTGTTCTCTATGGGGAGATACAGCTATATGGTGGCACACTGTTCTCTATGGGGAGATACAGCTATATGGTGGCACACTGTTCTCTATGGGGCGATACAGCTATATGGTGGCACGCTGTTCTCTACGGGGCAGTCGCAGAGCAAATCACTGGTTCATTTATTTCACACAGAAATAAATGTAGAATAAGAATTTGTTCTTAACTGACTTGCCTAGTCAAATGAAGGTTCAATTAAATGAATTATAAAATACAAATATTTCACCCAGATGTAGACAGACCCAGGTTTTGGTGTAAACATTTCAACATTCTACAATTCTAAACTCAGCAAAAAAAGAAATGGCCCTTTTTCAGGACCCTGTCTTTCAAAGATAATTTGTAAAAATCCAAATAACTTCACAGATCTTCATTGTAAAGGGTTTAAACACTGTTTCCCATGCTTGTTCAATGAACCATAAACAATTAATGAACATGCACCTGTGGAACGGTCTTTAAGACACTAACAGCTTACAGACGGTAGGCAATTAAGGTCACTGTTATGAAAACTTTGGACACTAAAGAAGCCTTTCTACTGACTGAAAAACACCAAAAGAAAGATGCCCAGGGTCCCTGCTCATCTGTGTGAACGTGCCTTAGGCAAGCTGCAAGGAGGCATGAGGACTGCAGATGTGGCCAGGGCAATAAATTGCAATGTCCGAACAGTGAGACGCCTAAGACGGCGCTACAGGGAGACAGGACAGACAGCTGATCGTCCTCGCAGTGGCAGACCACGTGTAATAACACCTGCACAGGATTGGTACATCCGAACATCACACCTGCGGGACAGGTACAGGACGGCAACAACAACTGCCCAAGTTACACCATGAACGCACAATCCCTCCATCAGTGCTCAGACTGTCCGCAATAAGCTGACAGAGGTTGGATTGAGGGCTTGTAGGCCTGTTGTAAGGCAGGTCCTCACCAGACATCACCGGCAACAACGTCGCCTATGGGCACAAACCCACCGTCGCTGGACCAGACAGGACTGGCAAAAAAGTGCTCTTCACTGACGTGTCGAGATTTTGTCTCACCAGGGGTGATGGTCGGATTCGCGTTTATCGTCGAAGGAATGAGCGTTATACCGAGGCCTGTACTCTGGAGCGGGATCGATTTGGAAGTGGAGGGTCCGTCATGGTCTGGGGCAGTGTGTCACAGCATCATCGGACTGAGCTTGTTGTCATTGCAGACAATCTCAAAGCTGTACGTTACAGGGAAGACATCCACCTCCCTCATGTGGTACCCTTCCTGCAGGCTCATCCTGACATGACCCTCCAGCATAACAATGCCACCAGCCATACTGCTCGTTCTGTGTGTGATTTCCTGCAAGACAGGAATGTCAGTGTTCTGCCATGGCCAGTGAAGAGCCCAGATCTCAATCCCATTGAGCACATCTGGGACCTGTTGGATCGGAGGGTGAGGGCTAGGGCCATTCCCCCCAGAAATGTCCGGGAACTTGCAGGTGCCTTGGTGGAAGAGTGGGGTAACATCTCACAGCAAGAACTGGCAAATCTGGTGCAGTACATGAGGAGGAGATGCACTTCAGTACATTTACATTTACATTTACATTTAAGTCATTTAGCAGACGCTCTTATACAGAGCGACTTACAAATTGGTGCATTCACCTTATGATATCCAGTGGAACAACCACTTTACAATAGTGCATCTAACTCTTTTAAGGGGGGAGGGGGGGTTAGAAGGATTACTTTATCCTATCCTAGGTATTCCTTAAAGAGGTGGGGTTTCAGGTGTCTCCGGAAGGTGGTGATTGACTCCGCTGACCTGGCGTCGTGAGGGAGTTTGTTCCACCATTGGGGTGCCAGAGCAGCGAACAGTTTTGACTGGGCTGAGCGGGAACTGTACTTCCTCAGAGGTAGGGAGGCGAGCAGGCCAGAGGTGGATGAACGCAGTGCCCTTGTTTGGGTGTAGGGCCTGATCAGAGCCTGAAGGTACGGAGGTGCCGTTCCCCTCACAGCTCCGTAGGCAAGCACCATGGTCTTGTAGCGGATGCGAGCTTCAACTGGAAGCCAGTGGAGAGAGCGGAGGAGCGGGGTGACGTGAGAGAACTTGGGAAGGTTGAACACCAGACGGGCTGCGGCGTTCTGGATGAGTTGTAGGGGTTTAATGGCACAGGCAGGGAGCCCAGCCAACAGCGAGTTGCAGTAATCCAGACGGGAGATGACAAGTGCCTGGATTAGGACCTGCGCCGCTTCCTGTGTGAGGCAGGGTCGTACTCTGCGAATGTTGTAGAGCATGAACCTACAGGAACGGGTCACCGCCTTGATGTTAGTTGAGAACGACAGGGTGTTGTCCAGGATCACGCCAAGGTTCTTAGCACTCTGGGAGGAGGACACAATGGAGTTGTCAACCGTGATGGCGAGATCATGGAACGGGCAGTCCTTCCCCGGGAGGAAGAGCAGCTCCGTCTTGCCGAGGTTCAGCTTGAGGTGGTGATCCGTCATCCACACTGATATGTCTGCCAGACATACAGAGATGCGATTCACCACCTGGTTATCAGAAGGGGGAAAGGAGAAGATTAATTGTGTGTCGTCTGCATAGCAATGATAGGAGAGACCATGTGAGGATATGACAGAGCCAAGTGACTTGGTGTATAGCGAGAATAGGAGAGGGCCTAGAACAGAGCCCTGGGGGACACCAGTGGTGAGAGCACGTGGTGCGGAGACAGATTCTCGCCACGCCACCTGGTAGGAGCGACCTGTCAGGTAGGACGCAATCAAAGCGTGGGCCGCGCCGGAGATGCCCAACTCGGAGAGGGTGGAGAGGAGGATCTGATGGTTCACAGTATCAAAGGCAGCCGATAGGTCTAGAAGGATGAGAGCAGAGGAGAGAGAGTTAGCTTTAGCAGTGCGGAGCGCCTCCGTGACACAGAGAAGAGCAGTCTCAGTTGAATGACTAGTCTTGAAACCTGACTGATTTGGATCAAGAAGGTCATTCTGGGGCCTCCCGGGTGGCGCAGTGGTCTAGGGCACTGCATCGCAGTGCTATGCTGCGCCACCAGAGTCTGGGTTCGCGCCCAGGCTCTGTCGCAGCCGGCCGCGACCGGGAGGTCCGTGGGGCGACGCACAATTGGCTTAGCGTCGTCCGGGTTAGGGAGGGTTTGGCCGGTAGGGATATCCTTGTCTCATCGCGCTCCAGCGACTCCTGTGGCGGGCCGGGCGCAGTGCGCGCTAACTGAGGGGGGCGGGTGCACGGTGTTTCCTCCGACACATTGGTGCGGCTGGCTTCCGGGTTGGAGGCGCGCTGTGTTAAGAAGCAGTGCGGCTGGTTGGGTTGTGCTTCGGAGGACGCATGACTTTCGACCTTCGTCTCTCCCGAGCCCGTACGGGAGTTGTAGCGATGAGACAAGATAGTAATTACTAGCGATTGGATACCACGAAAAATTGGGGAGAAAAGGGGGTAAAATTAAAATAAAAATAAAAAAATAAATAAAAAAAGAAGGTCATTCTGAAAGAGATAGCAGGAGAGCTGGCCAAGGACGGCACGTTCAAGAGTTTTGGAGAGAAAAGAAAGAAGGGATACTGGTCTGTAGTTGTTGACATCGGAGGGATCGAGTGTAGGTTTTTTCAGAAGGGGTGCAACTCTCGCTCTCTTGAAGACGGAAGGGACGTAGCCAGCGGTCAAGGATGAGTTGATGAGCGAGGTGAGGTAAGGGAGAAGGTCTCCGGAAATGGTCTGGAGAAGAGAGGAGGGGATAGGGTCAAGCGGGCAGGTTGTTGGGCGGCCGGCCGTCACAAGACGCGAGATTTCATCTGGAGAGAGAGGGGAGAAAGAGGTCAAAGCACAGGGTAGGGCAGTGTGAGCAGAACCAGCGGTGTCGTTTGACTTAGCAAACGAGGATCGGATGTCGTCGACCTTCTTTTCAAAATGGTTGACGAAGTCATCCGCAGAGAGGGAGGAGGGGGGGGGGAGGGGGAGGAGGATTCAGGAGGGAGGAGAAGGTGGCAAAGAGCTTCCTAGGGTTAGAGGCAGATGCTTGGAATTTAGAGTGGTAGAAAGTGGCTTTAGCAGCAGAGACAGAAGAGGAGAATGTAGAGAGGAGGGAGTGAAAGGATGCCAGGTCCGCAGGGAGGGGAGTTTTCCTCCATTTCCACTCGGCTGCCTGGAGCCCTGTTCTGTGAGCTCGCAATGAGTCGTCGAGCCACGGAGCAGGAGGGGAGGACCGAGCCGGCCTGGAGGATAGGGGACATAGAGAGTCAAAGGATGCAGAAAGGGAGGAGAGGAGGGTTGAGGAGGCAGAATCAGGAGATAGGTTGGAGAAGGTTTGAGCAGAGGGAAGAGATGATAGGATGGAAGAGGAGAGAGTAGCGGGGGAGAGAGAGCGAAGGTTGGGACGGCGCGATACCATCCGAGTAGGGGCAGTGTGGGAAGTGTTGGATGAGAGCGAGAGGGAAAAGGATACAAGGTAGTGGTCGGAGACTTGGAGGGGAGTTGCAATGAGATTAGTGGAAGAACAGCATCTAGTAAAGATGAGGTCAAGCGTATTGCCTGCCTTGTGAGTAGGGGGGGAAGGTGAGAGGGTGAGGTCAAAAGAGGAGAGGAGTGGAAAGAAGGAGGCAGAGAGGAATGAGTCAAAGGTAGACGTGGGGAGGTTAAAGTCACCCAGAACTGTGAGAGGTGAGCCATCCTCAGGAAAGGAACTTATCAAGGCGTCAAGCTCATTGATGAACTCTCCAAGGGAACCTGGAGGGCGATAAATGATAAGGATGTTAAGCTTGAAAGGGCTGGTAACTGTGACAGCATGGAATTCAAAGGAGGCGATAGACAGATGGGTCAGGGGAGAAAGAGAGAATGTCCACTTGGGAGAGATGAGGATCCCAGTGCCACCACCCCGCTGACCAGAAGCTCTCGGGGTGTGCGAGAACACGTGGGCAGACGAGGAGAGAGCAGTAGGAGTAGCAGTGTTATCTGTGGTAATCCATGTTTCCGTCAGTGCCAAGAAGTCGAGGGACTGGAGGGAAGCATAGGCTGAGATGAACTCTGCCTTGTTGGCCGCAGATCGGCAGTTCCAGAGGCTGCCGGAGACCTGGAACTCCACGTGGGTCGTGCGCGCTGGGACCACCAGGTTAGAGTGGCAGCGGCCACGCGGTGTGAAGCGTTTGTATGGTCTGTGCAGAGAGGAGAGAAGAGGGATAGACAGACACATAGTTGACAGGCTACAGAAGAGGCTACGCTAATGCAAAGGAGATTGGAATGACAAGTGGACTACACGTCTCGAATGTTCAGAAAGTTAAGCTTACGGTGCAAAAAATCTTATTGACTAAAATGATACAGTACTGCTGGCTGGTGAAGTAGGCTAGCTAGCAGTGGCTGCGTTGTTGACTTTGTTTGAAAGTGTAGCTGGCTAGGTAACCTCGATAACTGGCTAGGTAACCTCGATAACCTCGATAATTACTCTAAACTACACATTTTATCTTTGATACAAAGACGGCTATGTAGCTAGCTAAGAAAAAATTGCTAAGATCAAACAAATCAAACCGTTGTACTGTAATGAAATGAAATGAAATGTAATACTACCTGTGGAGCGAAGCGAAATGCGACTACTCGCTCCAACCCGGAAGTGAACTACTTCAGTACTTAGTACTTAATGCAGCTGGTGGCCACACCAGATACTGACTGTTACTTTTGATTTTGACCCCCCCTTTGTTCAGGGACACATTATTCCATTTATGTTAGTCACGTCTGTGGAACTTGTTCAGTTTATGTCTCAGTTGTTGAATCT
Source organism: Salvelinus alpinus (assembly GCF_045679555.1). NCBI lineage: Eukaryota > Metazoa > Chordata > Actinopteri > Salmoniformes > Salmonidae > Salvelinus > Salvelinus alpinus. The sequence continues at coordinate 13,519,757 of NC_092122.1, forward strand.
TATGTTCATACAAATATTTACACGTTAAGTTTTCTGAAAATAAACGCAGTTGACAGTGAGAGGACATTTCTTATTTGCTGAGTTTACGTTCAATATGCAAGCAATATATAAGATGAAGTTTGTTATTTTTTCCATATTAAAATATCGACAGTATAATGTATGTGAGAATAAAATAGAAATGTTTATGAATTTGCTGAATTTCATTCCCATAGTTGGGGATGTCAATGTCTTGGGCAGAGTGTTATACAGGCTAATTAATGATCCCTCTCGTGTGTGTGTGTGTGTGCAGTGTGTGGGTGTATTTGGTGTGCAGGAACCCCTCACCCGTCTGCAGTCCTTTTCAAATGGGGTCCTCTCTTTGTGTGCTCCCCTCAGCTCCCTTTCAGGTCCCCACGCCAGGGCCCAACAATCAGAGGGTGACCCCAAGGCGACCCCTCATTGAGCATCATCTCCAGAGTGTAACTGTCCTTGACAATGGAGCGGGACGCTGGCCTATTGTGGTGCCCTGCCTGGCCTCTCCACCACCCAGACCCAGGGCACCACCCAGCCTTTCAGCCCCACGGTGTGGCCAGAGTGGGGGGACAGGGGGGGTACATGGGGACACAGAGGAGCCTTGTCTGGGCTGACTCCTTCCTGCCCTGCCTGGCCTTGCCCCTACGCCCCCCTATCCACCAACACCACCGCCCTGACTCAGTAGCACTCCTCAGAATGAAGGCTGACTTGACAGCAGCAATATGCTTTAAAGTGTCAAGTCAAGTCCCTCCATTGTCTCTCTGAGTAGAGAGCCGAGGCACTGGAATGCACAATGGTGTGTGTGTGTGTGTGTGTGTGTGTGTGTGTGTGTGTGTGTGTGTGTGTGTGTGTGTGTGTGTGTGTGTGTGTGTGTGTGTGTGTGTGTGTGTGTGTGTGTGTGTGTGTGTGTGTGTGTGTGTGTGTGTGTGTGTGTGTGTGTGTGTCGTCAGATGTAAAGGAGCTGAGTTTGTGTGTTTTTTATTTGCGTGTGTATATATTATGTGTGTCTGCTATCTGTTTTACATGTCCATACGAGAGAAGAAGAGCTCATTCTCTAAGGCTGTCATCGTGACAGAAACCCTCAGCACACCATTTTCAGTTACCGTTACAAAAAAAGGCAAAGAAAGCAGGTGTGTTTTGACTGTTTTGAGAAGAGTCAAGTAAAGAGTGATTTAAGGGCGGACGTTTGGCCTATCCTGTGAGTGAGGTATGTGGTAATGAGGGCTTAGAGGGAGAGCATTGCTCCTGTGTGTATAGTAGCATCTCCCGTAGCCCCAGGGTCTGACTGGCTCTGTGTAGGCTGACACAGACTCCACCTGGGGGGGCATCCTCTCCCGTGGAGGTCCTGGTTTGGTGGTGGGGTGGAGGGTTGATGACACCGGCTCAGGGCAAGGAGGAATGGGAGTTTGCTGGGTGTCTGGGTGAAGTGTGTGTTTGTTGTGTGTGCATGGGTATGATACCAAGCCGTCTCTGTGAAGCCTAGAGGGGACAGGCAGTCAGGGACTAATTGAGTTACAACCAGGTGTTGGAACCAGTTCAGGGAGCAGCGAAAACCCATTTTTCCTTTAGAGGAATGGAAACAGAACCGGGAAAGAAAGGGATCTCTAGTGTTGCGGAACAGAACCGTTACTTTTAAATCTTGAACCAGTTAATAATGTAATAATGTAAATTTTTGATCACATTTTTTCCCCCTAATGTCTAGTATATATTGTAATTCTGTAATTCAGTGAAGTTATGATGCTAGTAATAGCATAAACATATTCCAATTCACATCATGTCATGATGCCCAGCACTTCAAGCCAAGCCCCCTCCACGTCCACCCCTCTCTCTCGCTCTCTCCCCACCCGTGAAATTTCAGTCACATCTCTCGCCTGCACTTATCTGTCCTCAAACATGTAAACAACAAGCTTACACATTCCACAGCAAGCTGCTCTATCCACGCTTCTTGGTGGACTAAATGAAAGAACCATGTTGATTTCACAGGGTAAAAAATGAACGAAAAGGAACTGTATTAACTGTTACTTTTTGGGGGGGTTCGAACCGGTTCAGAACTTTATTATGCTGGTCGGAACACTGTAAATAAATAAATAGGGGTTCTGCTTGGAACGGATCCTCTATTTCTAACCCAATCCTCCATTTCTATTGCATCATGTAACACAGTACAGTAGTATGTTCTCTATGTGATATGCCCAACCTGTTTGTGCTGTTTCAGATGGCAGTGACACAGTGTCCACCTGGTCCCGCTGTTCTCAGGTCAGCTCTAGCCAGTCCCATGTGTTTGATGAACTGGAGGCCATCGCCCCGCGGACAGGCTCCTGTCTGTCCCTAGACCACCTACTCAGCCCAGCAGACTGCAGCCCACCTGGTACAGGTCCTGTACAGAGCACCCACATTATGTCCAGTAGATCGTATAAAATACCACTGATGTCACACCTGTCAAGGGTCTACACAATGATTACATCAGAAACGTGCTCTATATTTATGTCAAACATGTGCTCCTCTAACTGTAGACACTTGGAAAAGAAGAGCTTTGTTGTATGGCCATTGGATTTTTACTTTGTATCAAAGTTGGTGAATTAACTGTTTATTTTTTTAGAGCAGGTGAATGCTTAACCAGCTGCTTGTGGAATGTACCTGATGTTTAGAGTTGTTTCTACCTGGGCAGTCCATGGTGTTCAAATTAATTAGCATTATTTAGACAGTTATGTCAATGCAAAGGTCACGGCACCTAATTGTCTTTTTCCTATTTGTGGTTGTTGTTGTTGTTGTGGCCATGTTTGTCTGACCACCATTAATGAGACATGCTCTCCTTCCTCAGCCGCTCTAATGTAATGGACTGGGGTGTGACAGTGATGTGTGTATCTCAGCGCTCTGTTGTGGAACACTGTGTCACGTCTTTGTGTGTGTACAGTAAATGCGTGTGTGTGTGTCTCGAGGTTGGTCAGTTCAGTGAGCTGTGAAGTGGAACATTACCCAACGCAGACAGTGATTTTCTCACTCACTGAGGACTTCCCCAAGCTTCTCTCATCCCCTCTAATCCCTGACAAGGTGTTTAAGATGTTTAACCTGCTCGCTTGACCTGAACCTCCGTCTGACCTCCATGACCTTTGCCCTGAGGATGTGGTGGGATCATGTCAGTGGTGTAACATCTTCCTCAATTGACAAATATAGACATCTATTATCAGTATAGAGCCTGGAAAGCAAATACAGTGTGTCTTTACAATAGGTTGCATTGTCATGGCTAATGAGGGGGTTAACTCACAGCCTAACTGAAAGTGTGTCAACACAATGTGTTTCACCCACGCTGATCCACGGGACTTCCTTCACCACAACTCCTTAATCAATCAGACAGACAGACAGTTCCCTTTTTTCTCACCTGAAGGGGTTTACCTGACAAACAGAAACACACCCAGAGACACACGCAACGCATTGTAGAGGCAGGAGCACTCCCTAGGCCATGGGTAGGCAACCCTGGTCCTAGAGGTCCACAGGCACGTCATGTTTTTGATTTAACTGACCTGGAAGACCAGGTGTGTTGAATGTAGGGAATCACTCTGTTGGTCAGGTGTGGTGCCTAGTTGGAACAACATCCTGCAGTACCTGCAGCACTCCAGGTACAGGGTTGTCTACCCCTGATCTAGGCAGAATTCATTTAAAGTCGCTCAAAGTCTCTAAAAGTTAGTCGCTCAAAGGACATACTGTAAAAAATGCTGTACTGTACTTAACAACTAGAAAACTATCCAGATGTGATACTTTTTATGCGCTATAAAACACAATGCATTCCACTATGGCTGTGAGATGGTGGGACTGAGATTGCATTGAGAGGAGAAGCAGGGTTGACCTGCAGCGGAGCGTGATATGAGGCAGCTCCAGCCCAGCGGCTGTGTGAAATCCCCTCCCAGGGAACTGCATCTCCACACCCTGCTCTCTGCCTGGACGGCGTGGGCCGAGGATTTGCATGGGCAGGGAACCCACACTGTTACTGATCCCCTTTTAATTGGCCATGACAGAGAACTTTGGAGCCTAGGACTGGGGGGTGGAGCTGTAGGGTTGTCAGTCATATTTGCACACACACCTCACTGATCCATACAGGACTATTTCCTCTACCTCTAATCTGGTTCAGAGAGGCTATCCCTGGCATATCCCTGGTTATCCCTGGCCTATCCCTGGTTATCCAGGTGTCCCTGTGGTAACCCCCTGCACACAGGGAATCAGAGAAGGTGGTCACTCTGGTCCTGACTAATATATTTTTTGTTGAGTCCCGTGTAGCTCAGTTGGTAAACCATGGCTCTTGCAACACCAGGGTTGTGGGTTTGCGTCCCACAGCTGTGGGTGCTGCGTCCCACAGCATGAAAATGTATGTACTTGCTACTGTAAGTTGCTCTGGATAAGAGTGTCTGCTAAATGTAAAACTTTTTTTATTTTTATTAAATGAGTTAGTAGATGGACTGACTAGTGCAATGGACTCCATTAGTCCATTTTTAATGCTTTAGTTCTGATGTGTTGGATCTGCTGTTTCACATAATGTTCAGTTGGTACTGTATGTCACCTCTGCAGAGATGTCCCCAGGCCTGGCTGCTCTGACAGTGGGCTGTGACTCAGGGGACCTGGGCTCCCTGTCCCGTGTGCAGCTCCTGCTCCTGGACCGGTCGGACCCTGTGGAGCCCCACTGGCTCGCTGGTCAGGACAAGTACTCCCCAACAGAAGACAGAACAACAGGCCACACAGCGGAGCTCCGAGCCGGAAGACCTCTTAGTCCAAGACTGTATACTACAGGTATCCCTGATTTACAACTCAACACCCAACCCAGTCTGTGATTTATTTGTGAGTCAGTGAATATGATTGGACTGGCACGTCTTTATATACACAATGTGTTTGAGACATTGTCTCAGTAAGATTACTAGATGAAAACTCACTCCTTCGACAGTTTCTGTAACATCAGTTACAAGAGCCAAACTATGACCTTTGATAGAAACAGAAAAACCGTTGATTTCACAACAGGGAAAATCCAGACAGAGGAGTATTCTGTAGAATAGGTTGGACAGGGGAATACCAAACAGCGTTATGGGTGTGTGCCTGTCGTTCGTTTGCCGGCCTTGAGAGTAATGTCTTTACAGTGTAAACCGCCTCTCATCTGCTCCCAGGCATGCTGCTGCAGGCTCTTAACTGAAAGGCCATAAAGATATGGAGGCACATTTCTGGCTTTGGCAGAGCATTTTATTGGGAAATGATATGCCATATTAATAAAGATCAAACCGCTTCGCGTTTATCATTAACATGGAGACCTCAGCCCAGACACACAAAAGTATCTCTTTTAACAATGGCACAATCTGGATGTGATTGTGTCTGTGCGGCACGCGCATATCACTCTGGGTGATGCAAGAAATGGCATAGAAAGTTGACCAAAAGGAACATAAGTGGTAAAAGGAACATAAGTGGTCGATGAGCAATAAGCACGTCATATTGTAGTTTTATAGGCAAACAAAAGATGTGTAACTTGTTTTCCATGATATTGACAATACTAACGCTCAGTGTGATGCTTCTCCTCTGAATTGGCAATGGCCTTGAATACAGTCATTGAATCAAACTAAATCCTCTTCAATCGGTGACGTATCACTGTGGCCTGCCTGGAGATGTAGACATTGCAGGGAGCTAGTCTGTCTGTCTGTCCTCCTAGGTGTGTCTCCGGAACAATGTTTTCCCATTCTGTGTTTGCACCTGGCACGCTTCTGCGAGACAGGTGCTCCGCCATGTTTTTTTCCCCCTCTTTTTATATCAGTATTTGCAGAGATTAGGAACCATACTTTAAACGAATACATGGCATTACTCATATCGGTGCACGCACTCAAACACAAAGGAAAACATACACGCAAGCGTGTACACCGGGCACGTTGGCACACGCGCACACACAATCTATCCAGTTTGTGTCTTCAAATTGATGTGCGTGTCTGCATGGATGTGTGTGTGTGTGTGTGTGCGTTGTTGTCAGGCGTCCTGCAGCCCATCACAGCTGGCAGTTGTGGAGACGGCAGTGTGTCTGAGAGGTGTGTCGCCACAGGCAAAGTCCAGGGACAGGGTGAGCACACAATGGTGAGTGTCTGTAGGCCCTCCCCTAAACTACCCCTCACAACAACCCCCCCCCCCCCCCCCCCCCCCCCGTGGTTTTCATTCATCTCTTTAAATGACTATTGCACATTGTTGTTTAAACACGGACTATACAAACACACAGACACTGACTGAGACAAAGACCTCTATTTACAGTATAAACTTGAACTGGCGTGAATTTGTAACTGCCATCCCGGATCAAGCAGCCAAATTGTTGTTGATAATTGAAACACAATATAACAACAGTGAGAGAAGCGTGCAGTGCAGCAGGTGTGTAGTTAATCAGTCACAGGTCACCGGAGGGAAAGGCTGGTGACTGTACCACTGAAAGAGCAGACAGCCTATTTACACCACACTCCACTCAGCCCACTGCTCTATCCAAGGGGGGACCACTCACTCACACTTAGATGTGGCTCTATACAGGGGGGACTCTTTTGGAGGATGCGCCGCTGGTGGGATGGATCAGACAGGGTCAGGGGTGAGGGGTCAGGGGGTAAACGCAGCGCTGCGAGTGCCGGGGTGCAGTGGAATGGATGCAGGTGCTCCACGCGATAGACTATTCATCTCCTCTTTATGATGGAGGAGAGAGCTTCCTCTGCTTTCTGAAAGGCTCAATGTGCCTTATAAGCCCCCTGTGATTATGTCTAACCACAATGAAGGGTTCTGAGTACCCGGGGCATGATTCATGTTAGGCTATTTGCATACTGGACCACTACTACACCACAGGTTTAGAGTCTAGTGTGCTGGTACGGGATTGGCACGCATTATGTGGTTATAATGTGTTTTTTCTGTAATAGTCATGCCTGATTGGTCAATGTGGTTTGAACACAGGTCAGACTGAATAATGTGATCGTCGTGTCGTGGTTTTATGCTTGTGTTTTCAGCAGTCCCACACCGAGGATGGTTCCAGGTCACCATCGTCATGGATCAGTGATTCCAGTCCATCAGGCATCATATCCGGGTCCACCAGTTCCCAATGCGAGTCCTGCTGTGGTACTGCCTCGTATAACTCTTATCACATCCACACATAATGAACATGATCTCGTAACAACCTTATTGATTTGATTTCCTAATCGTTATACTTCAGCTTGCTCTGCATATTATGCATTCAACCCTTCTCTCTAAACTTAAGCATACAGCTCTGGAAACCCTCAACAGCTATCTTTAATCAGTCAATACCTACAAGAGGCTGTCCTTAACATGAGGGTTTGGTCTCCGTAAAAGCCCCCTCTGTCCATACTAGAGCGGGTCTTATTCAAAGCCATTGTGTTCTTACTGTCACCGCTGTGTTTGGCCGTGTTTCTCTGCGTCCGGTACATTTAAGCCTGATAATCCTCCGTAGAGCCGGCTGGCGAGCAGAGTGGTGCTCTCCTGTGTGGCCGTCTTGTGTACACTGATGAATAATGGGTTCAAAGGCAGAGCAAGTACTGTAGGACCAGAAACACAGAGAAAACAGGCTTCACAGGAAGGAAAGAGAAAGGAAAGATCAATTGGGTTTGACTTACCCCCTTTACATTTCTCTCTCTTCTGTGAAGCAGAGAGACACTCTTTTTGAGCTAAAACTTTCTCCCCATTCAATTTCTCCTTTTCCCTCTTCCCTCTCATCACTTTCTCCTTCGTCCTTCTTGTTCTTCCTCCACCTCTACTTCACCACATCTGTCCTCAGCCTGTGATCATGCCATGTGTTTTAACGCTGAGTGACTCTTGTATCAGTCATTGTGTTATGTTGGCCCTAATGGCTCGTGGCTCGCTGTGTTGCGGCTCAGTGACAGCACCACTATAAACCCAGTTGTCATACCTGTGATTCAGCGGCCATGCTTGAAGGCCACCGTGCTCAGCCATTAACTATGACCAAGGGCACAGTGACATGTAACATGTCCTCTTGGCTCCACTGCTTGTTGTCTGATGTCAGGACACCATGACTGGTGGGTTACACTCACTGGTCAGATACCAGGAGCTGTGTCACATGACTACATCTATGTTAACTTACAGATGGGGCGGAGTCCAAGGGAAGTGACCAAACCAGCCAGGCCCTTACCATCTTAAATGACAGGGGTGAGTGACATTTTAGTGAGATGTCTTAATGTGGGATAGTAAAGTTTTCCCACTGTATTATTACCTCTATTTTACAGGCCTGCAATGGAACGCTCATAATGCTCATTGGACATAAGACAAGCGTTTGTTGTGGTGGAGACCTAAAACATCCCGAAACCCCAAAAGACGGTCTTATTTACTGCAGCTCTGCGACAACAAACTTGTCACATAAAAAACAAGATGTCATCCCAGGTATCCTTGGTGATGGTCTGTGTGTTCTTGCACAATGACCTCTGGGAGGCCAAAGACATGGTCAGAGCCCAGGAGAGGGTCATGGGGAGGGCGCTGAGGGGTCAGCCCCGGGTTCAGCGAGCCTTTGCGAGGTGCCCAGTGTGTGGGATGGCTTTGTGTGGCCATAGGTTAGGTGAGATTGGGTTTCCAAGCGGAGGAACGGCGCAGTTAAAACTCTCAATAGAGCTCCCTAAGTAGTCCATAGAATGACACTGTTATGACTCAATGTGACACTATGGGGACAGCATTGTAGGGTGACAGCATGTTGTTCCAGTATGAATTTACGAATCCAATAAGGATTTTGACCTAAAAGTATGTATCCAAATAAAGAATATACAACAAATGTGAAATACAGACCCTGTTGTCGTAGTTATCAGTTCTGTTATAACAGGTTTATAGCTTTATAATGTGGCTTGTTTCAAATAAAGTGCATGAACCAATAGGCAGAATACAAGCCAATGTCACTTAGGCCAATGACTTACCCAGTCAGAAACATCATGCAATAAGATAAGATAAGTCAGTAAGATATGTGGTATGTCCCCAGTGAGCTCTCTGATAAGGTCTTTGTGCCTCTCTCTGTTATAATTAATTCATAGGTACAAATTCATGACTGTTTCAATTCTGCCCGGTCACTCCTGTGTTTACCCCAGAGTTTAGCATTCAGCTGTTACTGAAGACGTTAGTGCCCTAAGTGAATATCGTTATGAGCCGGGGCCACAAAAAGGACTAACCTGGACTGACCCTGGTAGATTGTTCCGGAAGGCTTCGGGGAGCCGCTAGCTGGACAGATTAGGGACGGTGATAGAGAAGGGAAAGACACTGGAGCAGAGATTAGTCGTGTTCCACCCCCCCCCCCCACCCCACCCCCCCACCCCCAAAGAGGACCACACACTGACAATGTAGCTGTGTCACCATTGTCACTAAACCACTGTCACTGTGGGCTCAGTGGCCATTGTCTCCTCCAAAATCCACCATCGTTTTCTCTCCCTCCTTGCCCTTTTTCAAACCTGGATTCATCCAGGCCCTTTGATTGGCACTTGTCAGCGGCTGATAGAGAGGATGACGTGTTGGAAAACGAACGTGCCGATAAAGGAGACCTGAAAAGGCCAATCCCTCTCCATGAATAATAATCTGGACGGATTTGCCTTTTTTGTCCGCCCCTCCCTTTATTCCAGCCTTTCTTCTGGACAGATAGAGGAGTCGAGGCTCTGGGTGGCATCGGTGAATGGCACTGATTGTTTCACTGACGCTCATCCCTTTCTCAAACACACAAAGAAAAAGATACAAGTCCAACCTTCCTGCTTCTTCCTGGTGCACTGGATGTTGGGGTGTTTCTGTGTGGAGGAGCAGTCAATGTGTGTATTTTTGTGTTCAGGGGCAGAGCCAGCCAGAAGGGGGGGTGGTGTGTGATTATTTGTTTGTCTTCGGTGGCCTTTTGAGATCAGGGAGGGGATTTGACTTGGCTACACACAGCCAAATCCAGCTATCTGCCACGATTCAGATGGCTCTGTTGGTATGGTAACCTGGTCTGTGTGTTTTAGATGGTTTCTAAGCAGGCCACTGTCTTGTTTCCAGCTTGAACTGACCAGTAATCACTCCTCAGCATTCACAGATTAGGCCATGTTAGAATAGGAGCTTTTAGAAAGGAAGGCACCAAATCGTGAATAATTTGGGCAAAGCTTTTACTTTGTATCAAAGATGACTCAGAGTCGCTATGTTTAAAATGACCAGTCTAGATGGGTCTTGTCCAATAATGAACATAAATATATTATGAAATGTGTTCATGTAAGATGTTAAAGCGCTTGCACAAATGCATCATTTCAGATAGCAATTGAACTAACATTTTGTCACCGTTCCTTCTAATTTCATGGTGCATAGGCATGCATTCTATAGAGTATGATATCATTTGTATTATACATCTCCTCGGTCCTTCCAATTTCGTTTAAATAAATAATCTAAACATGATTGATGTTGCACACAAATAAATATTGTAGACCGAATGATAAATTCTATGTTGTATCAGTGGACAGTATTTTACTACCCAAAAGCCTTTGACATTGAGAATTGTGCCCGACACAGAAACTGAAGTAGAGATGTGATTGTGTTCACTGTGGTGGAAGACGGATTGTCAAATGAGACATGACTATATCCATCTGAGCTGCTGACCTCTGACCTTTCAGCGCGATATATGATATATGATGACAGTCTGTGACGTTTTTGATGAAAGATAGATCTGAACCCTATCACTCTGTTGGTCAAGCTTTCTCCCGATCGTAATGTCTAACGAACACCATCGTAATGTCTAACGAACACCATCGTAATGTCTAACTAACACCAGTTAGTTGTTAGCTAGACATTACACCATCCTAATGCTGAAATATTGAAACTCGTTTGTTTTATGTGGTAACACAAGTAACACTTATGGTAAAGAATGACTACTATAGTAAAAAAAAAAAAAAAAGGACCTTGTAATCACAATCCAAGCCTCGATGTACCTTGAGTCTTCATTGATGGCACTCGTCGTCCCTGCGCTTCCAGGCCAGGAAGTGCATTCTGACATTTCATTGACTCCTAATTGGTGGCCAGTGCCAAATCGACTGAGTGGTTAAGTTTCCCGAAGGGAGTGTCCCTCTTTCAGTTAGGATGTGTAAAGAACAGAGGAGTGGAGATGTGATGTGATGTGACTGGGATGTTTAGGGAGGACAAAGAGGTGAATGTGTGTTTGTGAGGGGGGGGGGGGAGTGGTTGCAAAGTGATTTCTTAAGTAGCAAGATAGATGTACACAAATGCAGAACACCTAGCATGTTGACTTTCAAAGTGCTTTGTGGAACTCTACTAGGCACACAACAGTAATATTAAACTAAGTGAGTCAGCATCATGAAAATACAATAACCAGTGAATGAGCACCAGAAACAAGAAGGTGCCAAACCATAACCATAAACCGTGTTAGTTTCATAGATCTGCTTATGGGGATATGACTGCAATATGATGACCTCTCAGACTCAGATGGACTTTGAAATCTGCCCAATGCCATGAGATTATTCTCCATCTCTGTGTCCCCATCCAGGCCCCAGCCCAGACCAGGGGGTTCCAGTGAAGGAGGAGCCTGGTTGCCCTGATCGGGGGGAGCGAGGCTGGGCTTCCACAGGGGGCAGGAGAAGGCCCGGGAGGCTGGAGCGCAGGATGAGGGAGAAGGAGCGAAAAAGGGAGGAGAGAAAGACAAAGGTGCTAAACATCTACTCCAGACTCCAGGACAGCGGGCCCCTCCAGCCCAGCCGCAACAGGGGCCGCTCCAAGTTTGAGGACTGTGAGTGTATCAGTGTATCCATCCACCCTCACACATTTAAAACCCAAAACTGCCAACCGACACATATTGATCTGCCCACTGCCTCTTACCGTAAGGGAGCATGTTAGCAAAACACAAACGCATCTACGCTCAACACTGCGGCCTCTCAACTTTTTTAAATAATTATTCTCCCCAACACAATTTTCCTTTAGTCCAGAGCACAGCAGTCGATTTCACCATTTCAATTAGCTGCTTTGTAAACAGGAGTTTACCCTGAAATTCTTCAGTTTCTCCCAAATGTAAAATTTCTGTCATGCCACCCATTGTCACTGTGCCGAGCCTGGCAAGTCCCACAATGAGCCTGTAGTCCATGGGTCAAGGTTAAGGGGGTGGGGCCCCTAGACTGGTCCCTGGGTCAGGGTTTCTCCTGTGTGCACAGCCACTTGTCTGATTGGACAGGTTTGTTCATCCAGTAATAAACCGAGAGGAAGAACCCTGCAGCTGTCCTTCCACACAACAAAAGGAAGGTTTTTACCAATGATGAGCTTTTGTGTGTGTGTGTGTGGTGGGGAGAGGGAACTGTTTCTCTTTCATAAGTGTGTATTGGCTTCAACTATTTCTCAGATCTCAGCTCATTTTATATTTTTAGCAGTCGTCTTCAAGCATCATGTTTATGTCTGCTGGTGTAACTTTCTGTTTGTCTTTGTGGGTTTGTGTGATAATGAGTGTCAGTATGTGTGTGTGTTTGCACGTGTGTGTGGGCTGCTGCCCCTCGCTCAGACACGTGTAAATGTGTCCCCTCATTAGGGGCTGAAAGGCACTAATTGGCCTTAATTGGCACCCTCTCGTCTGACACTGACCACTGGCCAAAGCACTCCCAGAGAGACGCCTCTCAACGCACCCCTCCCTCGTTCCATTCTTCCTCTATGCACTTTTCTCCCACTTTCTTCCTTTACTTCCCCATCCATCCATCCATCCTTCCATCCATCCTTCCTACCCCTAGACATTCACTTTCTTCCTTTACTTCCCCATCCATCCATCCATCCTTCCATCCATCCTTCCTACCCCTAGACATTCACTTTCTTCCTTTACTTCCCCATCCATCCATCCATCCTTCCATCCATCCTTCCTGCCCCTAGACATTCACTTTCTCCAGTGCCTCTGTTTGTGCCACACTCCCTGTTTCCCATCAAGAGTACATGACTGGGCTAGCACAGTAGTAGAGAGACTGTGGATTGTACACAGGAAGGTGTACATGACTGTGTTATCACAGTAGTAGAGAGACTGTAGATTGTATACAGGAAGGTGTACATGACTGTGTTATCACAGTAGTAGATAGACTGCAGATTGTATACAGGAAGTATAAGCAATAGCGGAGTGATGATTGTTTTCATACAGATAAGAGCGTGGTCAGGTCTGAACCTCAATGTTTTCCTAGTAGGCTAGGAACATACAATGCCTGTGTTGACTGAGTGCATGATTGTTTTGGATAGATACGCAAGAGGGATGACTGTAAGTGCATGCAGGGAGACTGGTGCCCCCTCGGAGCTCCATTGTGTGCTGTTGTCCCATGGAGTGCTGCTCAGTAGCTGTACCTGTGCTGCTGGCGACAGTGACTCACTCTGCCAGGGTCTCTGATGAATGTCAGTGTTGATGGGGAACACCTGGCGGCCCCGTGACTGCACCGCCTCAGCCCCGCCCCCCCGGACGCCACTCAGCCTCCCGTGTATTAGCGTTCTATTCAGTTAGGTGGGGAATCCACTGCAGTCGTTTGCTCGGTTGTTTTCACCGCAATGAATAGCTTCTCAATGAATGAGCAAGGGAGACCAATCACTTAGAAAAGAGGGTGTATGTGTGTGTGTGTCTGCACGCATGCGCCTGTGTCTGTGTGTATATGTATGTATCTGTGTGTGTGTGTGTGTCGGTGTGTGTGTGTGCCCGTGCGCTAGGGTACAGTGCCTTTATGTAACGGCTGTTTGCTCAGCCTTTGATCTAGAATACCTCTGTGTATTTACCATTAGCGCCAAATGACTGGACAAACAAACAGCCAGCCTATTGATGAGCATCAGCGTGGAATATGCACGTTAGCTGCCGCTGTTTTCAAAGAGCGCAGAGAAGGAGAGAGGCAGAGAGCGGCAAAGTGAATCTGTCAAAGAGTCTATTATATGGTGTCTGAACAGAGAGGGCCCTCCACAATGGCTTTATTAATGGCATAATGTCAAGGAGAGGCTGGGCAATAACACAGAATTTGGCTTTGTCAGCTTATCAGTACAGATCAGTTATAGCAGATGATTAGAGGCTTTGAGGACTTATCTTTGTGGATCTGTGTGTGTGTGTGTGTGTGTGTGTAGCAGCGCTAGGTGATTGGACGTAGGCGTGTGTATGAGTGTGTGTATGCGAGCTGTGGTTTGTGGTGAGGTGGGTGGCATGCTGCCAGGGTCGGGAGTGTGGCGCTGCGTGTGTCTTTGTTTGTTTTCCTGACAGACTTTTCCCCCTCATCCTTTTGGGGAAAGTGAAGGGGCGGAGCCACGGGTCCATGGAGCAATGATGAGGCCTGTTGCCAAATTCTGCCCCCCCTCCTGAATCCACCATGCTCAAAGGGACTGGAGCACACTGCCAAATTCTCCTCCGACTCAAAAGAGATGTTGAATAATATTTGGTTGCGTTATTAAAGAATCACGAAAAGTTGATGAACTATCCTGTAAATATGGTTCTAAGTTTCTTTCATGTAAAACGATAACATCATGTAATCGTCATTGATGAATTGGCTAGTCTGGCCATGAATCCTTAGCCACTGCTGTTACAAGACTAGAGGAAATGTACAATATGTTTAAGTAATGTCCGACCCCCTGTCTTCAGCTAACAGTTGTGTGTGGATATGGACATTGTCTTAGATACACACTCTCTGTGAATGAGTTTCAACATTGAGTGGAGCTCAGGAATGAAAGGACGGATGATCTCCTCCTGCACCTCCTACTGGCCTACTGAAGCTCTCAACCTCCTGCTTGTGTAATGCTGTTACTGTAACATGTAGTCTTCATATAAACCTCATTGGTTGCTCCATTGTGTAATTAATGCACGTAAATATACTCTAGAATCGTATCATGGAACAATCTAGACCAGTTTGGTTGAATTAATGTCAGTGAATGGATGATTTTATTATCATCATACAACATGTCAAACTACTCAAACTATACTGAAGCTTTGGTTTATTTTAAGAATGTAGGACTAGCACTCATTATGTCATGTTTTGACGCTACAGAATTAAATCATAGCACTTAAAGAGCTTAAAACACAACGTATCCCCAAAGGTTCCCATGTAGTCTGTCTGTTGTGTTACCGTCACAGTGGATAACGTTTGAGCCTAGCCAACACCATGGAAAATCCATGCTCATTACATGAATGTAATTACTCTAAATACAGGTTTTTAATCAGACACTGTGCGGGTTTGGTTGGGCTCTGACGTTCTCCCGCTGGAAAAACGGGGTCATTTCTCCTCTAGCACTGAATGTGACCTTTGTTTGGGGAATTATGGATACTTGATACATGTGATGATGAGCAGAAACAAAGGTCTGGGATTAAGCGGGGAAGAGAGGGAGCGAAATAAACAAGAGGACAACACGTGATATAACACAATAGAACCACAGTTTACATTTCTTGACTATAATGTACGGTATTGAGAACGTTTGTTGTTGCAGTCATTCAGTTATTCCGACTTAACCTAGATTTCGATCAAAAATAACGGTTATATGCAAACTACTTTCTCACTTTGAATGATTGTTTTGTTCAGATTGTGACTGTGTGAGAAAGTATTAATCGTGCGTTCATGAATGCCTGCACGGTGTCAGATCAGCAATCAGGCCGTTTGTCATCTCTCAGCTGGAGACATTGACAGTGATGTCCAAGTGTGTGTTAAATGAGATGTGACTGGTGGCTTTTCGCCGTCTGCGGACCGGTGGACATCTTTGTGGTGACTGAAGAAACTGAACAAAAAGCAGCAAAACAAACGGCAGTGAAAGTGAACCTCCTTGCTCATCATCATCACGGCCCCATTGTTCCTCCCTCAATCGCTACTGAATCGCCTCACTCTCATTACAGATTACAGGTTTAGCGGAGTGACTCTCCCCTTTCTCTCGCCTTTCTGTGCCACGGTCCTTCTCTTGATTAACATTTTCTGCTAGGCTTCACACCAAAGGCACAACCTGTGTGCTTTAAAGGCCATCTGAAAAAAAAGCCATCATGCGCTGGAGTGGAATCAGATAAGGCTATCTGGCAGGAGGTTTTAGTGCCTGCGCTTTGTCCCGCTCCTCCACCCGCCTTCGCTTCCTCCCTCAATCTCTCACTCCACTGCACCTTTTGTCCGGCTGATTTCCCGACGGAGTGGCCCCCTCAGTCGCAGACCCCCTGATCTATTCCCTCCAACACGGACTGGTGTGTGTGTGTGTGTGTGTGTGTGTGTGTGTGTGTGTGTGTGTGTGTGTGTGTGTGTGTGTGTGTGTGTGTGTGTGTGTGTGTGTGTGTGTGTGTGTGTGTGTGTGTGTGTGTGTGTGTGTGTGTGTGTGTGTGTGTGTGTGTGTGTGTGTAAAAGTGAGTGCCTGTGGGCACACATCAGGCCTGAGAGGTGCAATTCAGAGGCCCAGGAAAGAGAAGAAGCCCTAGGATAGAGAAAGAGAGAGCACTACCTACCAGGGACAGGACTGATGGGAACTGCCTCAGCCCGCCACCATGCTAAAGAGAGGAGACGGGGGATCCATTTACTCTGTTACAGAAGCTGTCAATTCACTTCATTGGATTGATCAGTGCACTGATCCAGGCAGTGGAGTGTGTGTGTGTCTATTGAAGAGGGTTAGATTGGGGTCTGGGGGCTAGCTAATACCCATCCCAGACGCTGCTCGGGGACCGAACGTGTGACTCGTGGGTCTCAGCGAAAGCCCCTTCTCGTCACAGATATTTGCAAACAGATGTACACAGCCGCCCCGCAGGTTTTGATCAATCAAGCTTTAACAAGTCAAGTTGTCTGGATGCGAATGTAACAATTTGCATGTGAAAGGCAGAGGCTGCGGAAGGCCTGGTTTTGATTAGGCCTAAGCAGATAAATGGCAGATTGAAACGGCCCCCTGCAACCGGGGAGCAACCCAGAGGTCCAGGGGTTTAAGTCAGACTGATACAAACTCTGTTTCTGTTACTTTCTTCTGCTACCCAATGAATAGATCCATTATTCAGTGGACTCTTTCTCATCTCTACTGAATTGAAGTGGAAGCAGCTTAAAGAGCTCTCCCCTTCTCTCCCCTTCTCTTTCCTTCCTCTCTGCTTCTCTCCCATTCTCTTCCCTACTCTCCCGTTTCTCCTTTCTGCTGCTTTCTCTTCTCCTCCTCCAGATTTGCTTTCTGAAATTGACGTGGATGTGTGATTAGCTATCATAGCAAACGAGATGTAGTCCCTTCAGTTGCTATCTGAAATGTTGACCACTGTAGACTTGTGGCATCCTCAACATCCGTATATATACAGTTGAAGTCGGAAGTTTACATACACCTTAGCCCAATACATTTAAACTCAGTTTTTCACAATTCCTGACATTTAATCCTAGTAACCTGTCTTAGGTCAGTTAGGATCACCACTTTATTTGAAGAATGTGAAATGTCAGATTAATAGTAGAGAGAATGATTTATTTCAGCTTTTATTTATTTCATCACATTCCCAGTGGGTCAGAAGTTTACATACACTCAATTAGTATTTGGCAGCATTGCGTTTAAATTGTTTAACTTGGGTCAAACGTTTCAGGTAGCCTTCCACAAGCTTCCCACGAAAAGTTGGGTGAATTTGGCCCATTCCTCCTGACAGAGCTGGTGCAACTGAATTAGGTTTATAGGCCTCCTTGCTCGCACACGCTTTTTCAGTTCTGCCCACAAATTTTCTTTGGGATTGAGATCAAGGCTTTGTGATAGCCACATAGCTTGACTTTGTTGTCCTTAAGCCATTTTGCCACAACTTTGGAAGTATGCTTGGGGTCATTGTCCATTTGGAAGACCCATTTGCGACCAAGCTTTAACTTCCTGACTGATGTCTTGAGATGCTGCTTCAATATATCCACATAATTGTCCTTCCTCATGAAGCCATCTATTTTGTGAACTGCACCAGCCCCTCCTGCAGAAAAGCATCCCCACAACATGATGCTGCCACCCCCATGCTTCACGGTTGGGAGGGTGTTCTTCGGCTTGCAAGCCTCCCCCTTTTTCCTCCAAACATAACGATGGTCATTATAGCCCAAAATTTATATTTTTGTTTCATCAGACCAGAGGAAATTTCTCAAAAAAGTACGATCTTTGTCCACATGTGCAGTTGCAAACCGTATTCTAGCTTTTTTATGGCAGTTTTGGTGCAGTGGCTTCTTCCTTGCTGAGTGTCCTTTCAGGTTATGCCGATATTGGACTCGTTTTACTGTGGATATAGATACTTTTATACCTGTTTCCTCCAGCATCTTCACAAGGTCCTTTGCTGTTGTTCTGGGATTGATTTGCACTTTTCGCACCAAAGTAAATTATTCTCTAGGAGACAGAACGCGTCTCTTTCCTGAGCGGTGTGACGGCTGCGTGGTCCCATGGTGTTTATACTTGCGTACTATTGTTTGTACAGATGAACGTGGTACCTTCAGGCATTTGGAAATTGCTCCCTAGGATGAACCAGACTTGTGGAAGTCTACAATTTTTCTTTTGAGGTCTTGGCTGATTTCTTTTTATTTTCCCATGATGTCAAGCAAAGAGGCACTGAGTTTGAAGGTAGGCCTTGAAATACATCCACAGGTACACCTCCAATTGACTCAAATTATGTCAATTAGCCTATCAGAAGCTTCTAAAGTCATGACATGATTTTCTGGAATTTTCCAAGCTGTTTAAAGGCACAGTCAACTTAGTGTATGTAAACTTCTGACCCACTGGAATTGTGATACAGTGAATTATAAGTGAAATAATTTGTCTTTAAACAATTGTTGGAAAAATTACTTGTGTAATGCACAAAGTAGATGTCCTAACCGACTTGCCAAAACTATAGTTTGTTTAACAAGAAATTTGTGGAGTGGTTGAAAAACGAGTTTTAATGACTCCAACCTAAGTGTATGTAAACTTCCGACTTCAACTGTATATAATTTCTAAAATGTGTACTACGTGCTCAAACCCCTTTACTTGTATTAAACGTTTCCCCTAAAGTGGGTTATGATGCCTGTTTCTCTTAGTCAATCAATACATTGACCTCAACTGATCCCAGGTCTGTAAAAACTCCTCTCTCTCTACACACACAAAGACTTAGCAGCCAAGTGCCACAGGAGGCCCCTGAGTGTGCTGCCTGCCCGGCTGGGAACCCCAGTGAACACACTGGCCCTTATTGCGCCCCCCCCCCCCTAACACCACCACTACCAGAGGGATGCTGCTGTCCTCACATTGATAAAGACCAGACTCTCACACACGCACCGACACATACACACACCTGAATCCTGGCATACTGTATATCTAGATATTAATTGGAAAACGTTCAAAAATCTCACAGATGTTTTGTGATCAGTATGAAATCAGATAAATAAGATATAAACCCAGTTTGAGATAATATTAAGTTTATATTTCAGTTTGGTGATGTGTGAGGATTTGTAAGCAGTTGATTTGAATTTAACACTATAGCAGAGGGTTGTGTGTGGCTTCTCTTCCCGCTAGAGAGCCTGTTAAACACAGAGGTTTGTATTTACTCTCTTCTCCCTCTTCTCCTCTTCCTTTCTTTCTTGCAGTCGACTTCTTGGCAAAGTATTGCATTTTCAGCCAGGAGAAGCTGGCAGAATACAAAAGGGCTTTTGAAGCAGTAAGTGAAAGGGGATTTAAACCCTCTCTGTTCACACTATGCCTCAGATACACTCCCTCTTTCTTCCTGGTTTTCTGTCTCTCTCTTTATCTAGTTCTTACTCTCTCCTTTTCACTATTCCTGTCTCTCTCTCTCTCTAGTTCTTACTCTCTCTCCTTTTCACTCTTCCTGTCTCTCTATTTCTCTAGTTCTTACTCTCTCTCTCTCCATTTCACTATTCCTGTCTCTCTATTTCTCTAGTTCTTACTCTCTCTCTCCTTTTCACTCTTCTTGTCTCTCTATTTCTCTAGTTCTTACTCTCTCTCTCTCCATTTCACTATTCCTGTCTCTCTATTTCTCTAGTTCTTACTCTCTCTCTCCTTTTCACTATTCCTGTCTCTCTCTCTCTCTAGTTCTTACTCTCTCCTTTTCACTATTCCTGTCTCTCTCTCTCTCTAGTTTTTACTCTCTCTCTCCTTTTCACTCTTCTTGTCTCTCTATTTCTCTAGTTCTTACTCTCTCTCTCTCCATTTCACTATTCCTGTCTCTCTATTTCTCTAGTTCTTACTCTCTCTCTCCTTTTCACTATTCCTGTCTCTCTCTCTCTCTAGTTCTTACTCTCTCCTTTTCACTATTCCTGTCTCTCTCTCTCTAGTTCTTACTCTCTCTCTCCTTTTCACTATTCCTGTCTCTCTCTCTCTCTAGTTCTTACTCTCTCCTTTTCACTATTCCTGTCTCTCTCTCTCTCTAGTTCTTACTCTCTCTCTCTCCATTTCACTATTCCTGTCTCTCTATTTCTCTAGTTCTTACTCTCTCTCTCCTTTTCACTCTTCTTGTCTCTCTATTTCTCTAGTTCTTACTCTCTCTCTCTCCATTTCACTATTCCTGTCTCTCTCTTTCTCTAGTTCTTACTCTCTCTCTCCTTTTCACTCTTCCTGTCTCTCTATTTCTCTAGTTCTTACTCTCTCTCTCTCCATTTCACTATTCCTGTCTCTCTTTTTCTCTAGTTCTTACTCTCTCTCTCCTTTTCACTCTTCCTGTCTCTCGTGATTCTAACTTTGCTTACATGATGATGTTGTTGTTGTTGATGATAATGTTGACGATGATCCCTTCAGGTTGACAGCGATGCTGATGGTTACATTTCCTGCCTGCAAGTGCTGCTGGCACTAAAGAAGATCATCCCTCCAGAGCTGCTAACTGATGAAGAAGAGATATATGTCTACAGGGTAAATACTACAATACACACAACACACACACACACAACACCTTCTGTATCACTTTGACCATGATGGTTTTTCTCTCAGATCCTGGAGATGGTGGATTTCAGGGTGACAGATGGACTTACAGACCTGAGGCTCTTTGCTGTGATTGCGAGCCTGGCGCAGAAAATAGCCACCATGGAGTGAGTATTCCAAGTCACTAATCCAACTCCCTTTTCACAATGAAGTCGGAAGAGGTGTCACTGACCACCCCACCATGAATATGAATAATAGTGTGTGTGTATGCATCAGTATGTCTGTCCACTGTGTATGCATCAGTATGTCTGTCCACTGTGTATGCATCAGTATGTCTATCCACTGTGTATGTCTGTCCACTGTGTATGCATCAGTATGTCGGTCCACTGTGTATGCGTCAGTATGTCTGTCCACTGTGTATGCATCAGTATGTCTGTCCACTGTGTATGCATCAGTATGTCTGTCCACTGTGTATGCATCAGTATGTCTGTCCACTGTGTATGTCTGTCCACTGTGTATGCATCAGTATGTTGGTCCACTGTGTATGCGTCAGTATGTCTGTCCACTGTGTATGTCTGTCCACTGTGTATGCATCAGTATGTCTGTCCACTGTGTATGCATCAGTATGTCTGTCCACTGTGTATGCATCAGTATGTCTGTCCACTGTGTATGTCTGTCCACTGTGTATGCATCAGTATGTCTGTCCACTGTGTAGACATCAGTATGTCTGTCCACTGTGTATGCATCAGTATGTCTGTCCACTGTGTATGCATCAGTATGTCTATCCACTGTGTATGTCTGTCCACTGTGTATGCATCAGTATGTCGGTCCACTGTGTATGCGTCAGTATGTCTGTCCACTGTGTATGCATCAGTATGTCTGTCCACTGTGTATGCATCAGTATGTCTGTCCACTGTGTATGCATCAGTATGTCTGTCCACTGTGTATGTCTGTCCACTGTGTATGCATCAGTATGTTGGTCCACTGTGTATGCGTCAGTATGTCTGTCCACTGTGTATGTCTGTCCACTGTGTATGCATCAGTATGTCTGTCCACTGTGTATGCATCCGTATGTCTGTCCACTGTGTATGTCTGTCCACTGTGTATGCATCAGTATGTTGGTCCACTGTGTATGCGTCAGTATGTCTGTCCACTGTGTATGTCTGTCCACTGTGTATGCATCAGTATGTCTGTCCACTGTGTATGCATCAGTATGTCTGTCCACTGTGTATGCATCCGTATGTCTGTCCACTGTGTATGTCTGTCCACTGTGTATGCATCAGTATGTCTGTCCACTGTGTATGCATCAGTATGTCTGTCCACTGTGTATGTCTGTCCACTGTGTATGCATCAGTATGTCTGTCCACTGTGTATGCATCAGTATGTCTGTCCACTGTGTATGCATCAGTATGTCTGTCCACTGTGTATGTCTGTCCACTGTGTATGCATCAGTATGTCTGTCCACTGTGTAGGCATCAGTATGTCTGTCCACTGTGTATGCATCAGTATGTCTGTCCACTGTGTATGCATCAGTATGTCTGTCCACTGTGTATGCATCAGTATGTCTGTCCACTGTGTATGCATCAGTATGTCTGTCCACTGTGTATGCATCAGTATGTCTGTCCACTGTTTATGCATCCGTATGTCTGTCCACTGTGTATGTCTGTCCACTGGGTATGCATCAGTATGTCTGTCCACTGTGTATGCATCAGTATGTCTGTCCACTGTGTATGCATCCGTATGTCTGTCCACTGTGTATGTCTGTCCACTGTGTATGCATCAGTATGTCTGTCCACTGTGTATGCATCAGTATGTCTGTCCACTGTGTATGTCTGTCCACTGTGTATGCATCAGTATGTCTGTCCACTGTGTAGGCATCAGTATGTCTGTCCACTGTGTATGCATCCGTATGTCTGTCCACTGTGTATGTCTGTCCACTGTGTATGCATCAGTATGTCTGTCCACGGTGTATGCATCAGTATGTCTATCCACTGTGACTGCATCAGTATGTCTGTCCACTGTGTATGCATCGATATGTCTGTCCACTGTGACTGCGTCAGTATGTCTGTCCACTGTGTATGCATCGATATGTCTGTCCACTGTGTATGCCTCTGTGTGTGTGTACTGTTTTGAGTGTGTTTGTGTATGCCTGTGAATATATTAAGACTACAACATGCCTAGTCAGGCCATTTAAAGCTGACCTGGGCAGTCATGATCCCAGTACAGAACCCCATCACACTGATTAGAGTTTGGGGCCTCTGTCACTACATTATATCCCATATGCCACAGATTCCCACACACTGCACGTTTCTCCCTGGCCGTGGTTTATGGCTGAGTACTAAGTACTGTGAGCAGGGCCCGCCTGAAGCTCCAGGGGTCTCCAGGGGTCAGGGGCTGCTCAGGGAGACACAGTCCAGTGTGAGAGCTCCCTCTCAGGGTGGACGCGGCCAGTGTCATGGGTCCCCTGATTTACGGCTGGCCCTTTGTGCGGCCCCGTGAAGAGGAGAAGAGGCTCCTACTCAATCCCATCTATGCCTATAGACTGTCTGACTTCTCCAGAAATGGAGAGAGTCTGACTGGGGTGTTTAGTCTGGAAAGAAGTAATTGTGATCGTGATGATTCATTTTAACCTCCAGTACATGGAAATGGAACATTTTCAGAGAACTTGTAAATGGTTCCTGGATATATCTAACAGGTGCCATGCCCAATCATTAACATCTCAGACAATACTGGCATGTAATACTTCCAGAGTTTCCTAAACTGCTAATTTTCATCTGTAGGTCCTTAGATGGAAGTACAAGCTTCAAGACAAATTAGTCGTCTTAATACCCTTCCCTAAAAAACAATAGCGTCAGTCTCTCATCTGGTCCTAGCTGAACTAAATTGATCCTGTTACCTGCTCTAATCCTGTTGATTTTAGTCATAGCGTAAAACTAATCTGTAACAGTAGCCCAACAATACTACTCTCTGGCTGCCTTTGAGGATTCACCAGCATGAGTATCCCAAATAATGATGTACCATGCCGTTATTTCCCCCTTCCCCCGCAATTCCCTTTCTATCCTTTACAACTTCAGTCAACTATTCAATCTAGTTCTCCCCTCTGTGCCTCAGTCTCTCTCTTTCTCACTCTCTCTCTCAATATCTCTCTCTCTCTCTCTCTCAATGTCTCTCTCTTCTCTGGCGTGTTGCCCCTGACTCAGTCCATCTGTCCCTGTATAACACTGTGCTTCTCAGCCCTCCTTGTACATCGCTATTCCCCCAGGGCAGGTCACATGACCTGAGAGACACATTTCCATACAGCAGCAGCCCATCGGAGCCAGGGTTGCATTCCCTTACAGGACACCAGTGGAGCCTCATGCCCCCACTGAACCCCCCTGAACCTGGAAGATCTGTAGTGGAATTTCACTCCTCGCTCCTAGTAGTCTTTCCTCATTCTGACCTTGTGTGTGTGTGTGTGTGTGTGTGTGTGTGTGTGTGTGTGTGTGTGTGTGTGTGTGTGTGTGTGTGTGTGTGTGTGTGTGTGTGTGTGTGTGTGTGTGTGTGTGTGTGTGTGTGTGTGTGTGTGTGTGTGTGTGTGGTGTGTGTGGTTCTAGTGCATTATTTTGAATGAATCTAGTAAAAGCCGCATGATGGTAGAACAGTAATTCCCAATGTTCCTGCCAATTCACTAGTGACTCAGACCACTGAGAGGGAGGAGGTGTTCATTTGGCAATGAGCAGGGAAACCTGAGACCCTAGACGGTTGAACCGCTCACCTTTAAATAGACTGACCCACAATGCAATGTACCTCTCACCCTCTTTCTTCTCACTTCTGAGTCCCTCCAAATGCATTCTCCTCTTCTTCTCCCTCAGACCTGCTTTTATTCATTCTCTCCTTCCTTCACACTGCATTCAGACCAACTGTGGCCTGCTCAAATCCCTCTCTTCCAAAAACAAGTCTCAATTTCTACCTGTCACTCGATTTTAACTGGGTCAGCATGCGTTTGCGTTCCAACACTGACCCCCAACCTCATCATGCCCCTGCCCCCTTAATGGAGGAGTGACCGCCAAAATGTTGGACATTACGTAAGTACGAAGTCTGCTGGGTTGTCCACGGCAGGGTGCCGTAGGAGGGCCAACAAAAGAAGTGGGTTAGGCTGCTATTATCCTCCTCACTGGTCCTTCCCGGACCCATGTTTGGGGGCGGCCATTATCATGACTGTCCTTCCCTGCACCGTCATTTGGGCTCTTTTACTGCAAACCAAGTGCAATTAATGATCATTAGCTGCCCTGTCTCCCCTCGTTCCCGTCAAGCCCCTCCCGTCTTGGCCCCGGTTAGGGAAGTGGGCCAGTCGCAGCGCTGGGGGCACTCAGGCGTGCGCTCAACTCGGTGGCAGAGTGCTGATTCCATTCTTTCCCACTAACAGGCCATTCAGCGCGTGGGCCGGGCCGGGGAGGGACGAGGGCTCATTAGCACGGGGGGCTCGTTAGAGACCGGGGGACGGCCGTCGCTGTGCCACACGCTGGACAGGAGAGGTCTGTCCCAACACAATCGTCTGTGTCTCTGTCTAATTATCTGAACGGGGACTAGATTGTGTCGGTCAGCGAATGGTCACATTGCACCAGAGCGTGCCCTGATCCCCGGTCTCCCCCTCCCCCTACCTCCACTGAACCCCCCACCCCCACCCTACTACCCCTCGCCCACCACCCTCACCACCCTCTCACTGTCTCCATCCAGAGCAGTTTTATCCGTTAGCTGTGGCGGGATGTCCCCGTATCCATGGTCATTGTTTGGGGGACAGGCCACGGTGAGCAACCACAATGGGCTCAGAACACTTTACCATCACATCTGCCCAAACAGCGTCACATGGGAGAGCCCCGCCAAAAAACACCCGCCACAGGGACCCAGACCTCCCCAACTGGGCCACCTCTCCTGTTTTTCTGTTTACTCTCTCTTTCTCGCCTTTACCCTAACACTATAGTGACACTGTAGAGATATCCACAAAGAGATGTAGTGAGATTCATTTTGACCGTACGTGTGCATATTTATATGACAAAGAGGATGTTTCAAAAGGAGAGGGATTTTTAAGTTCCTCTGAGTGTGTCATGATCAGTGTCATGATTGTCTCCTGAATGACACTGTCTGTGTCTCTTTTTTCCCAGTGTATTTATGCGTTCCCTGATAAGCAAAATGGACTTCCATTCTTTGGCATTAAAGCTATACAAAGCAAAGGTAATGACAACATTTGGTTTGTATTATCTCATGCCTGTTGAATCAACATCTTCAGTATGGACGCCGGTCTACAGTGCCTTCAGAAAGTATTCACACCCCTTGACCTTTTCCACATTTTGTTGTGTTATGACCTGAATTTAAAATATATACTGTAGATTAAATAGAGATGTTTTTGTCACTGGCCTACACACAATAACCCATAATGTCAAAGTGGAAATATGTTTTTTCTAAATTTGTAAAAATGTATTCAAACTGAAAAGCTGAAATGTCTTGAGTCAATAAGTATTCAACCCCTTTGTTATGGCAAGCCTAAATTAGTTCAGGAGTAAAAATGTGCCTAACAATTCACATAATAAGTTGCAGGGTGTAATGAACACGAGGGGAGACAGAGAGCTGGTTTCAAGCGCAGGGTGCAGCAGGTGTTTATTGCAATGGACCACAGGAGGAGGCAGGTAGCTGGGTCCAGGGGCAGGCAAAAGGCCACACACAGGGGGTCCAAAAGGGCAACAGCACAGGCAGGGAAAAGGCTAGTAACGTAGTCCGGGAGATCAGGCAATAGGTAGATAACAGGACATCCGATAGGCTAAAGTACAGGCAGGGAATAGGCAAAAGGCGTTGTTAGTGAGGCAGGCAAAAACTATCATACACGGGAGGAGTAAATCAAGGGAAAACCAGAGCTCCGAATGCCGTGTGTCACAAAACAAACAATACCTCACAATGATGGGGTTGCAAAGAACTGAACTAAATAGTGTGTGATAATGACATACAGGTGTGTGTGAACAGGTGATTAGAATTCAGGTGATTGGGATCTGGAGAGTGAGCTGCGTTCAGGGGATCTAGGTGTTTGAGAGTGTGAGCTGGAAAGTGGGCTGGAAAGTG
The DNA here is from genome assembly GCF_045679555.1 of Salvelinus alpinus. NCBI lineage: Eukaryota > Metazoa > Chordata > Actinopteri > Salmoniformes > Salmonidae > Salvelinus > Salvelinus alpinus. Next base: position 13,546,631 of record NC_092122.1, read on the forward strand.
AGCTGTGTTCAGGGGATCTACGTGTTTGAGGGTGTGAGTTGGAAGCAAACGTTACACAGGGACTCACTCTGTGTGCAATACTAGTGTTTAACATGATTTTTGAATGACTACCTCATCACTGTACCCCACACATACAATTATCTGTAAGGTCCCTCAGTCGAGCAGTGAATTTCAAACACAGGCTCCCGAGTGGCGCAGCGGTCTAAGGCACTGCATCTCAGTGCAAGTGCACCAGTGCACTGGTTTGAATCCAGGCTGAATCACATCCGGCCGTGATTGGGAGTCCCATAGGGCGGCGCACAATTGGCCCAGCGTCGTCCGTGTTTGGCCGGGGTAGGCCGTCATTGTAAATAAGAATTTGTTCTTAACTGACTTGCCTAGTTAAATAAAGGTTAAAAACATTTATTTTTATTTTTATAAACACAGATTCAACCACAAAGACCAGGGAGGTTTTCCAATGCCTCGCAAAGGAGGGCACCTATTGGTAGATGGGTAAAAAAATAACAGACATTGAATATCTCTTTGAGCATGGTGAAGTTATTAATTAAACTGTGGATGGTTTATCAGTACACCCAGTCACTACAAAGATACAGGCGTCCTTCCTAACTCAGTTACCGGAGAGGAAGGAAACCGTTCAGGGATTTCACCATGAGGTCAATGGGGACTAAAACAGTTTGCGTTCAATGGCTGTGATAGGAGAAAACTGAGGATGGATCAACAACATTGTAGTTACTCCACAATACTAACATAATTGACAGAGTGGAAAAAAAGTAAGCCTGTACAGAATAAAAATATTACAAAACAAGGCACTAAAGTAATACTGCAAAAAATGTGACAAAGCAATTAACTTTTTGTCCCGAAAACAGTGTTATGGTTGGGGAAAATCCAATACAGTACATTACTGAGTACCACTTCATATTTTCAAGCATAGTGGTGGCTGCATTGGGTTATGGGTATTCTTGTAATCATTAAGGACTGGGGAGTTTTTTGGAAAAAAACAAAAACAGAATGGAGCTAAGCACAGGCAAAATCCTAGAGGAAAACCTGTTTCCGTCTGCTTTCCATCAGACACTGGAAGATTAATTCACCTTTCAGCAGGACAATAACCTAAAACGGGGTTTCCCAAACTCAGTCCTAAACTTGCACCCAGCGGGGGCCCCAGATCCAAGTTTGGGAAACCCTGACCTAAAACACAAGGCCAAATCTACACTTGCTTACCAAGACAACATTGAATTTTCCTGAGTGGCCAAGTTACAGTTTTGACTTAAATCTGCTTGAAAATCTATGTCAAGACCTGAAAATCGTTGTCTAGTAATGATCAACAACCAATTTGACAGAGCGTGAAGAATTTTGAAAAGAATAATGGGTAAATGTTGCACAATCCAGGTATGGAAAGCTCTTAGAGACATACCAAGAATCACTCACAGCTGTAATCACTGCCAAAGGTGATTCTAACATGTATTGACTACTTACATTACAGAGTGTTTTGTGTAGATGTCAATTAAATCCATTTTAATTCCACTTTCTGAAGGCACTGTATATTCATGTGGTAATAATATTCAAAATAATTCAGGTAGTTTGCTTACTCTCTAACTGTAAAGCCCATCTTTACCATGTATAGTTTAACATTTACCATAATCACTCTCATGAAGGTATTTTCATGCTTACATCACAAGATCTCTTCCGCGGTACCTCTCCCTCTTTCATGGCCCCGGGAGGGTAATTACAGTGAAATAAAGACTTGGTAAACACTTTGAAGAGCATTTCAAATGAAAGCTTAGTAAAACTAGCTTTTTCCAGAAGGACCAAGTGCATCTATAGAAAGAGAGAGAGAGAGAGAGAGGCTCCTTTTCGCTTTCATGGATTGCGGGGCCTTAATCTCATTAAAGTGTCCAGCGGTGTACCTCCCGCGCCGCTCCGCCCCTCCCTCCCTTTAATCAGCCCTGAGACACACTACCACTCATCTCAGATGGACCAGGGTTATAGGATGGCCATTCACAAGAGGCAAGGCAGCCCGTCGCATTCAAATGGGGAGGGCAGGCCGATGAGGCTGCTGAAAGGCACATAAGGAACATGAAAGCATGTGGCCATGGGTGTGGAAACTGAGCCTGGTCTAGGTGGAGGAAGGCTTAGTAATTATAGAGCTGGTGGTAGGGATAGGGTTGTTAACTGGGCTGCAGGAGCTGGAGGGTAGAAATGGGCTGATTGCCAGAGGATTATACCCCCTCCCCCCAATTATTACCTAGAATGCATTTAACTGTGCAAACAGGTGCACTCATACAAGACTAGAAACAGGCCGATGTAACATGAGACGCTAGGAGAGGCACACACCGACCGACACACACATACACAAGACACACACACACACCTCTGCCCTGTCTAAATCAAGTCCACACCATTGCATATTGAAAAGGCCTCTCTTTTTTCCACCTGTATTGACATGGTGTTTGTCCCTCTACAGCAGCTGTTCATGTTCCTGCTGGAGGGGCAGTCAGGGGGCGCTGTGGCCCAGCAGGGCTGTATCAGCGCAGAGCAGCTCCTAGTGGAGCTCAAGGCTGGGGGCATCCGACCAGAACAAGAGGAAGCCATCAAAAAGGAGCTCCGACACATCAGCTCCCTGGACCTGCTGGACTTCCTGGCGTACCTGCCCCTCTTCGTCCTAATCCACAACTCAGTCATCGCCAACCCACTGGATGACTCCAGCAACCTGTGATGTCATCGGCTACACAGGCTTGAACCCTATCTGTCATTAGCTACCACACACTGTGGCAACAAGGTTCCAGGGTTCCCTTTATAAAATGATAGCTAATGCACTTACAGCTGTTTTTGAGATGTTCTTTGGGGGGGGGGGGGGGGCACATTTCATGTAACAAGGTCGACATTCTGAGACATTTCTTCAAAAGGGCTTTGGAGATACCTTTTGGAATATGCATTTATAAATAGCCTACTGAAGGTGGACGTCTAAGCTTGAGAATGGTGCTGTCTATGGTACTGAAATATGCAGGGATTTTCAGTTGCGGTTCATGCTGGATCAGTAATGCACTGAATAGGGACATAACACGTTTAGACTCCAGTTGGACAAGGGATACACAATTGATGCTCATGGGGGACCAAATCCTAAAATGCAAGATGCAGGTGCAACTTCGAACTTTTGCACAAATTAAGCATTGATTTAATGCATGATTTATGCCAAACCTTTGTGTGGGTTTTTAAGATAGGGGTGGTGAATATAATGGCTCTCCGCCGCTTTAGTAACTGAGTAATGTGGCATTATGAAAATAAAATAAATGAAGCATGACCTAACCTAAATCTCCTATGTGTTTTCAATCATCTCCCTCAGCTTTAAGTGAGAGGGTCCGGCAAGAAATTACAAATTAGATATGGCAGTTCTTTATTTAATTTCCCTCAGGCTTGACAGAGTTGGGGAGGAAAGCGTTAACGCACTCTGACAGGCGGTCACGGAATTGTTCGGACCATTCATTGCTGTTTTCGGGTAGCTGTGTCATAGAAATTCTATGATGCCTAATAAGGGTACCAAAGAGAGCTATAACATATTGCCTGTCGCTTTTGTGTCTTGTGCCCTTCTTGGTAAGCTCTATTTTTATTTTACCTTTATTGTAACCCTTTCCTGCAGTCAAATGATCAAATCGCCCTCTAGTGCAATCATGGGTGGAATGTTATTGTTTTTTCATAATTAATAAAAAAATATATATATATTACAACGAAAAATTGTGTTTCTATGTCAAATGGTTTTGTGTTTCAGTCTTCTGTGATGTATATAAAGTATAATATTTGGATGCAAACTCAAAATGTAATACATTTTCAGTTGCCTAATTATAATTTTTTTAAGGCCATAACCGTGTGTGAGGTGTGTACTTTTGTTTCAAAGTACAGTAGATTTGTTTAAGACTACCAAGAAACCTGACTTAGCCCACTGCAGTAAAAGGTTAACAGGGAGTTCCATTGAGAGCAAGGTCTATTTACCAAGCGAGCCCAGCATATACATAATTTACAAAATACAATATAATACAAATAGGACTATACAAAATTACAAACACACTCAAGAAAAACAATCACATTCCTCAGCAAAGAGGTCCCCAATCAACAATTTGAACTCCCCAAAAGGCACCACACCACATCCGTAACTCTGTAGATTGTTCCATACGTGAGGTGCTAACAAACTAAAAGCAGAGGCCGAAGCGATTTCCAGAGTAATCCCTGAGACCGGGTATGGTGCTGTGACTCGTATGTCTAAAGGTTATTAATGATGCAGTGATGCATCTGAACCTGTCACCAGTAATAAAATGAAGTGCTATGGTAAACTGCATTTAAAGATGTTAATGAAGTGGCTGCTGCATTCATATCGATGATGTCACCATAGTCTAGGAACTGTAGGAACGTCGGTAAAATGATCTGCTTTCTACTATTAAGCGAGAGGCGGGACTTTTTTCTACAGGATAAGCTCATTTTATTCTCAGCTTCTTCACTAAATCATCTATATGCTTTTTAAAAGACAGCCCATCGTCTATCCAGACGCCTAGATATTTGCATGCAGGGACACAATCGATGTTAACACAATCTAAAGTGCATGTGCTCTAGAAAACATATACTTTAATACTAGTTTGAGGTCAATAAAGGTTTTCTGTAAATCAATGAAGGCAGACTGAAGATCAGACAGAGCCTTGTCAACAGAAAGGGGCAGCAGAATACACAGCAGTATGCCCGCACACAAGTGAAGGATACACATTTTTACAGACAAACCAATATTGTTTATATACCGTAGTTAGTCAAATGTACAGGACCCAAAATCGAAGACTGTGGGACACCTTTCGTAATATCAAGGAAACCTGACTTAACACCATCAGAAAATGCACATTGTGTCCTGTCTATAAAGAACTTGGTCTCAGTAATAGATTTAAAATCAGTATTTGTCCACCTAGAGTTAGATAATGGTGGATTATACACAATACCCAGGCTTTTGTAGTACTAGGCTCCACTCAAATAAAATGTAGGACTAGTAGCCAAGCTTTCGAATATATTCTTATGTGGCTACATTTTTACCGGATAAATAATGAATGAAACATCAGCTATGCTGTTTATCTTGGTGTCAATGAATTGTATATTGTATTGTGGTAACAGCAATAACTGCTGAGCAATAACCCTTTCAGCTAGAGATAGTGGTGAACAATACCTGGCACACTCTGACGATATTCCCCCTGGCAGCTGCACGCAACAAATGGTTTATTAACTTCAGCCAAACTGTTTTTTTCTTCTCAAGGGCATTTGTTGAGTGCTAGTCGCGCGCTGCTGTAGGAAAGGCACACGCCGTCAGCCAATTCAATGCGCTGTCTCCTCTCCACCACTAGACAACCGCATTCACTCATTAAACCAGGCACGCGCCTCGAAGCAAACGAGTCCCTACCTGTCAAACTCGATGCTTCTTGGCCTCAGGGAATAGATAGGTACCTGAACTAGACATATTGTCATCTAAAATATTTAATCGGTCTCTGTTTCATTGATTGAATCTTACAAACCAAGGCAAACAAGCCTACCAATTGCCAACTTTTGTAATGAATATAACCAAACAACTACAAATGATGTCCTTCCCTTTGATTATGCTTAATGTCAGTTTCAATATATAGCCTACAATTGCGGTCAAATATATTGGCACCTTAACAATTTACAGAGTGCAATGAGGCAGAATGTTATGTGTGCTCTTTGCAAAACTGTTTGAATGTCTATTTTTACCCTGTAGGCACCTGCAACTTACCACAGGTGAGATCATTTACACGTAGGCTAAACGAGAATAACTTTTCAACCTTTACGTTTTTTCTTGTCATTGCAATTAACTTTATTTTCAGAGCTTAAACCCTAAAGTTCTATATGATTCAGAATCCTAATTTTGATGCTTTGTCAACGAAATAAATTGGTTTCAATTACAAATAGGATTGTTTGTTTTACAGAATTGCACAATATATTAGAGGTTCCAAAAACATAGTCAGCTGATAGAGTTCACTGTTATTTATACAGTTTCGTTTACTAAAGTTGTTTTTAGAGTTTATTGTCAGGGATTTCACTGAGAGGATGGCATAGACGGATTAACGGAGCCATTGTCACAACTGGGACTTTTTCAAGTGCTATTTTGGGGTGCTGGGCTGTAGGTACATATTTTTCTCACTCTGATATGCACGCGCTTGCGCGCTGCAGCATTGATCTGGTGCTCAACAGAATTGACATGCAGCATCAACGCTCCAATATTCATGACACGTCTCAGCTAGCCTAACGCCAGGCGAGATGTATTATCACCCCATTAAGTGTCCTCGGGCTATAAACAGGGCTATTGGATTCTTGAGGAATCGAATTTACTATTGTTGTATTACTCTATGTGTATGTTAATACCTTATATTACAGAATGTACTGTTTTTTTTACGCATATGGAGACGCGCGTAAAATGTGTGATATGACATGAATTCGTTGGTGGAAGTGTGCATAAAATAGGTTATATTTCTATTAAAAAAATGTAACAGAAATATATTTCATCCCCCACTCTCCTATATCCTTTCTCCCATTCCATCTCCAGTCAAACACACTGTAACTAAAAGTGAATGTAAAATGCAAACGTACAATTTTGAGGTACAAAAGGAAATACTAGAAAATGTTTTATTATGAGTCTAGAGTGTAGAAAATATGGTTATAGGCTTTTCTCTTTTCAACCAACATGATATAAGTAAAGGCAGTGTGGAGCTGGCAGTATAGCAATAGACAATGAATCGCCATTGTGCTCTGTTTGGACAATAGCTGCATAACCTTTGATCATCGTGAACTCATGAACTGATCATTGTGAACTCAAATACAATAACATGTATTTCCTATTAAATAAGACACATTGGTGCTAAAATAAAACGTTGGAGTGTCAAACCCCTTCTTGAAACCTCATTAATCAATGACCATACACAGAATAGCCAGCTGCAGAGCATTATACAAGTCTAAAATAGGCAAGAGGTAAGAGCAACTTACCAATATAAATATATACAAAAGAAAACATCTAAAAAAAATCTCTTTACATACAAAAATATCTTGATATATTTCAAAAACATGTTTGATATAGAATTTCATATAATAAAATCCACACATTGGAAGCATTTTAGAACTAAATGTCACAGGAGTTTACAAAGAAGGGTTGATGTTCTTTGATTGGATTAAGCATAGTTTGAGAACAACATTTTAAACAATGTTTTGTGTGCTGTTGTAAATCACTTTTGAAATGTTGTTTTCGTGGGCGAATGTGCTGGAAGGTTGGATTCCCACGCTGTCAGACATGGAAAGCCCGTTTTCTTTTTAGTCCTTTGGCGCTTGGCTCAACACTGGCCTGCATGTCCGCAGTTTCTCCGGTTGCAAGGCCGTTCCTTTAGGTGGACTGGTTCGTGGACGACCGGAGCAGAACGCCAGCTCAGTGCGTCTTGTTCTAGAAGGTGCGAGCTCCTCTGTGATCCTCCCGAGCGCATGCTGAGAGTTTACATCATTCAATTGATCCATATTCCTATATTAACGAACAAGAAAAGTAGGTAAGACATTAGTTAAGTTATTTTCAGTTGATCTTGAAAACATAATAATGCAAATATTAATTATAACAAAGCATAATACAGTACTTGTAGAATATGAATGATAGGCCTATTATAAAAACATTCGTACCTTATAGGCTGATGCTCAGAACCAGTTGGTGAAGTCCAGGAGTTCCTGCTCCTCGGGACTGAGAGGGTCGTAGGACCCCTCATCGGACGAGTAGGAGGACACTGGAGAGCCTGCCATGGAGTTCATCTCGTTGGGGTAGTTGTTGGGCGACAGGACCCCGGACTGAAACGCTGCGCTCACCGCGTCGTGCTCATCCAAAAGTTGCTGCAGTGCGCGAATGTACTCCACCGCCGACCGTAACGTTTCCACTTTGCTCATCTTCTTGTTGGCCGCGCCATTGGGGACGTGTTCCCGGAGAGTGGCGAAGCCGTTGTTGACAAGTTTCACTCTGTTGCGCTCCCTCTCGTTCCGCCGCGCCACGGTGTGCGGCTGCTGCTGCGGCAAGCTATACCCAAAGCCGGCAAAATTCAGCCTCCTCTTGCATCTTAGCAGCTCGGGCGAGGATGAGCGCTGCCTCTTCACCTTGGATGCTGACTTGCCGCTCCCTTGGCTGCTGGTAGGGCTGAGCTGGATACTCTGTGCTGCGGAAGCAAAGAAGCAGGAGGGCGGCATGAACTGCTGCTGGCTCACATTTATTTCCATCTTGGCTGTGATGTCCATTGGCACGTATTGAAAAATAAAAATATGAGTTGCAGAGAATCTCAGAGTTCTTCTTTGGATAGATCTGTAGCAGTGCGTCCTGCTCGTGGCGTTCACGTGTGGCTTAATGCTCACTTTAGCCTTGTTTAATGGGCGGTCTTGTGGGCTTCTGCCTCGCACACTCCTCAGTCTGAACTGAGTCCTGAGAAAGGCTAGTAGCGGGGCTTATACACTGGCAACCCCACGCGCTGGACCTGACCACGCCTCCTCCTCGTGCTAGTTGTATTCACCTTGGCTCCTGTGCTGTTGCAATGCGTACGCCGGACGCGTGCCACTTGAACCACTGAACAAACAGTCACCAAATCACAACTGGTTGCAGCATGCAGACTTGTTCCAGATGTCTTGAGAGTTTTGAGAAGTAATAGAATGTTACTTTTCATTCAACGCTGCTTTGGAAATCTACCACCGGATCGCATGATTACGCATGACGCTCCTCATATAAAATGCATAAAAATAGAGCGTCTTTGGTTCAGAAATGCACCTTATTTGCTAGATATATTGAACTGTTTCATGGCGAATGAGAGACTGAGGGTCTTGTTCATAAAAGTTGGCCACAGTTTGATATAATTTAAAATAAGATCTAGATCGAAAGACAAATAAGGTGTAATTTAATTGTATGTGTAAAATGAGTAAAACGTGTCCCTTTATGGGTGAATCAAACAACTTCATAATTTGTTTTGAATATATACATTTTTTAATAGCTTATACAAGTGAAACTATTAGTCTATACTAGCTTTTTACGCATGCAGATAACCAATTTCCCAAGTGGACCGAGAAGTAGTGCTGAAACGCAGCTCTCAAACTCTGACGGACCTTAAGGGCGCTTATAAAAGAGGTTGAGATTTAGTTGTTTGCATTGTCCATAAAGTATGGGCAGTATACTATAAGGTATACCTTATAGACCCCATTGACTGTAAGTTGTTTTGAACACTTTCGGGTTGGCAGGCACAAGCAGACCCCACAGTCTTGGATGACCCACAGTTTATTGTTAACACTTTTACAACCGCATTTGAATGCTTCGTCTTTCGAAGAATGAAGCTTTGTCCAGCAGAGGCGAATTTTCCACTTTCATTAGGCTAGAGCTAATCATCAACATCGGAGAGGCGAAACGGAAGGGTAAATCTGAGAAGGGGCCATAAGAAGGACGCATTCGAGGATGTTTTGTGTATGATTTGATACACCCTATTTTGTTACAGTAACGACTCGACACAGTGTATTTCGACAATTTTGTTTTATTTTAAAGGGCAGCATAATAGAACATGTCTTTCACTGAGAACAAAACCAACCGACTCCACTCATGGGGATAAGTGTGTGTGTGTGTGTGTGTGTGTGTGTGTGTGTTTGAGGGGAGGGGGTAAATTGTGAAATTTTTCTGTGTTGGCTGTGGCATTCAAAATCAAGCCTGCATTGAGGAACCCAGCCCCCACCAACTTTTCTTTTCTTTTTCCTCCCTTTTTTGCACAGCAAGAGAGTTTAGAAAAGAAGCGTGGGTTCTATTCAGTTTCCCCCAGCCCCCTCGCCATCGTCGGCTTTCTGAAACGTATCTAGCATGCCCTGTCAGTGCGGTTCCAGAGTCCAATTAGCGCTTTGTAAAGACTTTTTTCTACTGCAGATCTTCCAGAGGCAGGCAGAGCGCTCCCTCTATTCGAGGGTTCCAGTCAATAGCCGAGTGTAATAATTAATATGACATCTGGGCGCCCGAGTATCCATTAAAACACCGCTGTCTTTCTGCTTTTGCAGTTCACTGAGACATCATAAAACAAAACCCATAAGGGCCGATTTGTCCTGGGAAATAATCCCTATGTGATATGCGGGATTAATTTTCAATTTGTTAGCTGTTAAACTAAATTGTGGTGTTTATTTTTTTAAATAATGTGGTCGTTTGGGGTCGCCAATGGCACTGACTCTTTGTATCATTTCTGCAGGTGTATTACAACAGATCAGTCTTATAATAACGTGAAAAGCCCCTACTGAATGCATTTTGAAAGATACAAACTCAATGATCACGGTTATCAAAATTCTGATTTATCTTAACTAACAATTTCAATAAATGAATAGGTCTAAATAAAAAAGTTTGAAGGGCATAGCCTATAGCTGCATTAACTATTCAATTGTGCTAAACTAGAGTTTTTAGATGAAAGACCATATCTGAAATAAGACATTTGAAGTGCACAGTGTTGTCTAGCTAGCGTACATGACAGTATAGTGGACTTTTATTTTGAAAGTTTGGGACGTTTAAAATTAGGCTACTTTAAACATCTATCTGATGCTTTTGTTTAACTTATTGAGTAAAAGAAAAGTGCTGTGCTATGCATTTGATTAATTAATGAGACCTGTCAAGAACATCTGGAGTGAATGGTAATGAACCATGCCATCACAAGGCATCTGAGTAATCTGAATCAACTTCTCTCAGCAGTTAGCCTATTGAAGAGATGCTGAACTGAATATTTATCTGAAATTCCCTACAGTCGATGTGGACAATCATCCAGTCCTGTCTGTGGCCAGTGATGTGCAGCTGTTAAATGGGTTGTGACTACCTGTTCTGGTCTTTGCACACACACACACACACACACACACACACACACACACACACACACACACACACACACACACACACACACACACACACACACACACACACACACACACACACACACACACACACACACACACACACACACACACACACACACACACACACACACACACACACACACACACACACACACACACACACACACACACACAGAGAGCGAGAGATCACCAGTGGTGGAAAAAGTACCCAACTGTCATACTTGAGAAAAAGCAAAGATACCTTAATAGAATATGACTTAAGTAAAAGTCACCCAGTAAAATTCTACTTGAGTAAAAGTATTTGGTTTAAAATATACTTAGGTATCAAAAGTAAAAGTAAAAATAATTTCAAATTCATTATATTAAGCAAGCCAGATGGCACCATTTTCTTGTTTTTATTTATTTATGGAACGCCACAGGCACACTCCAACCTTCAGACATAATTTACAAACAAAACATGTGTGTTTAGTGAGTCCGCCAGATCAGAGGCAGTGGGGATGAACAGGGATGTTCAGTTGATAAGTGTGTGAATTTGACTATTTTCCTGTCCTGCTAAATATTCAAAATGTAACGAGTACTTTTGGGTGTCAAGGAAGATGTATGGAGTAAAACGTACACTATTTTCTTAAGGAACGTTGTGAAATAAAAGTACAAGTGGTCAAACATATAAATAGTAAAATAAAGTACAGATACCCAAAAAAACTACTTACTTAAGTACTTTACACCACTGGAGACCACTGAAAACAGTGGCTCTGCTGCAGTAAATATCCACAGGCTGTTATGTGCACTGAAATTATTCCGCACTTCTGAGAATATACCAACAAATGTAGGCCTTTCAAACATGTAGGCCTGATATATAGGCAAACCAACGGTGGCTTGGGTTCCTCACTCAAAGGGTCATATGGGTCAGAAGGGCCTTGGGTCCCTAAACAGTATGCATGAGGTGAGATAGTTGGAAAATATTTTGTCTTGTACTGCAGCACCCTCTAGAGGATTGACAGTGCATCACCCAAATGCCTTTCAAGTTCCTGTAAACTTGATGGCAGTTGTACTGAGTTTTTAAACCTTTTTGATTTAATGCCCACAGCAGTCTACCACGTTATTCTTTTAGCTTACTGACATTATAATTTATCATTTACACTCATAGAATATTCTGGAATTACTAGGCTATATTATGAACAATTGAATAATCAGCTAGGTGGGATTCAGTATTTGTGCATAAACACAAATGCAGGGATTATGTTACAATATAATATATTTTCGTTGGCTGTTTAATTTGTCTTTATTTATCAATAACTAACGATATCTGTAGGATTACAATAAATATCGCCGCGTGACCATACGAATCGCAAATTACAAAACGCATGAAGCTTGTCTGGAGTATGTTTCCGTACTGTTTTTATGACGTGCGCTTTGTTTAAGGAAGAGCGTATAACTTCAGTACAGCTTTCTGTTATTTTTAGTGGTTATGGTTGATAATAGTTATCACGCCAAGTTTAAAAGCAGAAGCAACGCTTAAATATACGCTTTAACACAGCTAACTACTTGATGTTTCTCTAATTTGCATTTGGATGGTGCAAATTGCAGCTGTCAGTGTCCAGCTCAGCTGTCAAACTGTTATCTGGTGATATGCGGTCCTTGAGCTATGTTCAGCGTGTTAGTTTTGATTTCCCCGGAACCCTTTTCCCTCATGCAATTTGTCTTGGGGATGCGGACAATGACTTGGTAAAGTATCAGCAGCGAGACAATTATTCAGGGATCTTTCCTTGTGTCCATGTTTTAGGACATTGGCAATCGTTGAAAATAAATGTGTGTAGTCTCATTGCTCACGGCGTTAGTGTATCCACCTCTTAGGGCCAGTTATACATATTATAGGCCTACCAATGACATGTATCAACTCGTTTTTTTGTCAGTTATTTTCCCCACCTACGTGGCAACATAAATCATTTTTCAGAAGTCATAGACTGCTCTGCCCACTCTCCACTTGCCCATTCATTGTCCAGCTGTGCCTTTCTAGTCCCTGTACTGTAAATAGCAACTCCTGCTTTAGAGGGTCTCTGACTCATTCCCTCCAGTCACGATAAGAGGGTCAAGAGTGAAATAGTAGATGCCATAACAGTACTCCTATCACGTTCCTTGACCTTCCAACATATTTATGACAACATGTCTTATATCTATGGAAACAAAATGTCCTGGCTGTGACTGTACCCAGGGCCTTGACCCCAGAACTTTGACATGAACTGTTATTCTTTTTTAACAGCTGAATGAACTTATTGTGGGTGACACCAGTGGAAAGCTGCATGTGTACAAGAAGGATGACTCCAAGCCTTGGATCACTAGAACATGTGTGGGCATGGTAAGCGGCTGCTTAGAGGGCATTTGATCACTTCTCTGAGTTCAAATGTCAGCACATTTAAGTACAACTGTAGTGGCATGAAAGAGGACATTTGAACACCGCTGTCTGCACATCTGATTTATATTGTTATTTTAGCAGATTTAGACAAATATTTAATGAGTTATCTTTTTGGTTTATTTTTTAGCTCACCTGTGTTGGTGTTGGAGACATATGCAACAAAGGAAGGGTGGGTGTGCAGAAACTGTGCATAGTCCTCCAGTCAGATGAGGAATATTTGTGTGTCATTTTCCCCTTGCATCCAGTGTGTGCTATCACCTAACTATTCACTGCCTTCATTCATCCATCAGAACTTTGTAGTTGCTGTGGGTGCAGAGGGATGGTTTCACCTGTTTGACCTGTCTGCAGTGGCAGGAGCCAAGTCAGATTCATCCAGCCAGCAGGAGGCGCTGTTCTCTGACGACCAGAAACCCTGCTTCTCTCAGCACATTCCTGCCAACACCAAAGTCATCCTTATTAGTGACATAGGTAACCTCTCGTTCTGCACCCATTTCGCCCTAGATGTAGGCACCCTCAATGCAATTGACCGCTTCTGTTTTTCGACTGCTTTATTCTCAACTGTGTTTGTGTGTGTACACGCTTTGCAGATGGGGATGGGCGCAGTGAGCTTGTAGTGGGATACACAGACCGTGTGGTGAGAGCGTTCCGCTGGGAGGAGCCTACTGATTCTTCAGACCTGAGCTCTGGACAGCTGGTCCTGCTGAAGAAGTGGCTTCTGGAGGGACAGGTAGGTCTATACACAAACATGAAATATGTCAATCAAAGACTGAAAAGTCCTATCCTACGAAGCAATCTACTCAGGGTTTTCTAAAGCTTACCAGCTTCAGCTAGCTTTACGTTCCAGCTCAGGCTTGGTCCGTTCTACGGCGGTGGATATTGCTTGTCCGCCTGCTGCTAACTAGCAGGCTTGTAACTGCTCATGTCGCACATGGCTAGTTGTGCTCTTCATTGAGACAATGCTGAAACATTCACCCATGAATTAATCAGTGCCACATTTTCATTTGTTCTGAAATAAAAATGAAGGAAAAGTTATTTTGCAAATTCAGCAGGCTATGGTGTGATAAAGGATTTTAGAAGTGCCGTCTTTATTTTCTAACTTATCGTTAAGGCTGTCTTTGGTGTGCTTATCAATGCACGAGCACAGTTCCACTCCTATTGATATTTGTTATCATGAAGTCACACAAAAGTGTTACATTGCGTGAAGTTTAAAATGCATTCTATCATTACTAAATGTGTAATGTGATATACTTTAATACTTTAACATGACTATTTTGTAACACACAAAAAACATTTGATTAATAAAATATTGAATCGGTCTTCTTCCTTAAATGGAGGGGATGATGCAGCCTTTGCAAGAGGGAGTGAATCTGATTTAAATGGTCCTCAACTCGCCGCTCAGTCATTTTATTCAGGGTACATGGAGTTAGCCTGCCCCGGAGCAGGTTAGTTCTTAAGGATTCGTTGTATGACCGGTTATCCCGAGTTGAACTCTGGCCCATCATATAAACCCCACATAACACTGGATGACTTCACATCCTGTAAAGTGTACACTCTACTATTTCTAATCCATTATTTCCTCCTGTGACAGGTGGACAGCCTGTCAGTAAACCCAGACCTAGAGGGTCTTCCTGAACTGATGGTGTCCCAGCCTGGTTGTGGCTTTGCCATCCTGCTGTGCACATGGACACAACAGGGCTCCTCTGAGGCGGGGCCTGGGGAGGAGGCCCCACCCACTCCTGGCAGGTACATACCACTGGACATGCAGAGCACCTAATACATATACAGTACACAGTAGTAGACATGTAGCAGTGCTTTGGCTGTCTAATGATAGATAGGCTGTGCCAGTTCATGTTGGTATCGTCCTGTGTTTGTAATGTGTCTGTCACAGCGAGGGTCCCTCCAGAGACGTCATTCTGCATCTGACCACTGGTCGGATCCACAACAAGAACGTCTCCACTCATCTCATCGGGAGCATAAGCAGAGGCTCCAAAGGCGACTCCTCTAAATGCGGCCTGTTTGCCCTCTGTACTCTAGATGGTAAGTGTCTTAATTAAGTTGTTCAGAAGAGCAACGCTGCGCAATTCGCTAATCGCACCACTGACCACTCTGAACTTTTGTCCGCAGTCCGTCTCATAACAGAATCCTAATGAGGATGTGTTCAGACAGGACGTGTTAACATTACGGCAGTCAATTATCTTCTAAAATAATGAGCTAAATCATAACTGCAGTGGGCTCAGCAACAACAAAAAATCAGATCCAAGGTTTATATGACTTGTGGTTGTGAAGATACCTGACTGACCTGTTTATCTCAACAGACATGACCCTGTATATTAATCCTCCTCATAGAAACCTGCTGAACATCTCTGACAGGCAGTATATCTGCCAGCTCACAGAGCTGCCTAGCCTGCTCCGCTGCCCCCTCAAGGGGAAAAGGAAGACCTTTCTTACTCTCATCAATTACAGTTTCTAACAAGGTCACTCAGAACTAGGAAAGGCATGTAGAACGGAGGGAGGTGTTGTGGGTGAATGTTACCAGAAGAGACTGGTTGTGGTTGAGCAGGCTGAGGGCTCTGTGAGCTCCTGGAGAGACTATCAATATTTAAAGAAAAGGGGAACCAATAGGATTATCTTACTAGAGAGTCTGGTCCAGTCACAGATAGGCTAATAATGATGCACCAAGAGAGGGCTTGACATGCCTGTGTACCCTAATTAGGATCAACGTTTGAGCAATTCTGCTGAGGGAATAGTGAAATGTAGCCAGATCATATTACAGCCATTTTATTTAAACAATAAAGGTGACGCATGAAGATAATGTTGCAGTTTAATATGAAGTATTTTGATTTCGATTCAAAGCTTGTTGGTGTTTTCAGGAGAGATTGAGGGACAGAAATGGTGTTGAATAAAGGTTACCTTCAACATAGTCATCTAAATGTCTCCATCCCTGAGCCCGAAGCAAGGAAATAGGGCAAAATTGGTGTCCAGCACTCAGAGTGCTGCTGTAACCACAGAAATAAATCATTCCATTTAATGATTTCCTTAACCTCGTGAGAACCAGTGATCTGCAGGTCTTGAGTTGTTTAAGTTCTCTGTATTTTTTTCTCAGACTGTCGTATTATATGCAGTATAAACAATACTCTTGATACCATTAACAATATTAAGCATAAAATGTTGGTCATTTTAGTATGTGAATAATGTGATTGTGTGTTTTTGTGTGCCAGGCACACTGAAACTGATGGACAGTTCAGAGCAGTTGAAATGGTCAGTGCAGGTGGATCACCAGCTCTTTTCTCTGCAGAAGCTGGACGTCACAGTGAGTTTTTAAAAACAATCTACGTTTTTTTTATTGACTGTTTGTGCCTGTGCGGTTTTTGCCATTGTGACTGTGCCTCTTGTCTCCAGGGCGACGGCAGAGAGGAGGTGGTGGCGTGTGCCTGGGATGGTCAGACCTACATCATCGACCACAACCGCATGGTGGTGCGGTTCCAATTTGACGAGAACGTCAATGCTTTCTGTGCAGGTGAGACTCTAGTCATATCCCTCACCTATGTATACCTGATTTACGTGATGACTAAGCAAATGATATAGACCAGTGGTTCCCAAACATTTTATAGTCCCGTACCCCTTCAAACATTCAACCTCCAGCTGCGTACCTTCTCTAGCACCAGGGTCAGCGCATTCTCAAATGTTGTTTTTTTGCCATCATTGTAAGCCTGCCACGCACACACTATATGATACATTTATTAAACATAAGAATGAGTGTGAGTTTTTGTCACAACCCAGCTTGTGGGAAGTGACAAAGAGCTCTTTTAGGACCAGGGCACAAATAATAATTTAATAATAATCAATAATTTTGCTCTTTATTTAACCATCTTACATATAAAACTTTATTTGTTCATTGAAAATTGTGAATAACTCACCACAGGTTCATGAGAAGGGTGTGCTTGAAAGGATGCACATAACTCTGCAATGTTGGGTTGTATTGGTGTGGTGGTTAATTTCTGTATTATCAAATGAGGACAGACAAACTTATCACACAAGTCGGAGTTATACTTTAACTGAATCTTTATTAGTTAGAGCTTTGCAATAGCGATGGCTGGTCGACGAATCACGCTAAGATGATTCGTTGAGAGCCCAGAGACAAAGGGTCTTTTATAGCCAAGATACACCCCTTTCAACCTACATGACGAACAACAGATATATAGAATGGGTCACAAGGTTAAGATTTGTATGAAATATACCTATAATACATAGCAGACAGTATTTGCTGGGTCAACAGTTTTCATTGTATAGAGACCAGTGTCTGGCCCTCTCTCCCTGGTACAGTATAGAACAGAAACATTAACTCATTAACTCATGCTCTGGAATGCTCTTTAGGTTTTATCACCCAAAAGACATGGTAAATCTCCTGTCAGTGTTATCTCCCAGAGGCCCATCCTCAGTAGAACACACACACAATAGTTAACAGAATACTCTATTCTGTTGCATAAAAAAACCATTTGATACAATAAATGTATTATAACATAATCTTGCAATTTTTCCACCATATTGGAGAGAGTCTTAAATCATTTCCCACACACAGTCTGTGCTTAGATTTCATGCTAGTGAGGGCTGAGAATCCACTCTCACATAGGTACGTGGTTGCAAAGGGCATCAGTGTCTTAACAGCGCGATTTGCCAAGGCAAGAAACTCTGAGCGCAGCCCAATCCAGAAATCTGGCAGTGCCTTCTGATTTAAATTCAATTTTCACAGAACCGCTTGTTGCTATTTCGATGTGGCTCTCTTGTTCAGATATTGGTAAGTGGGCTGGAGGCAGGGCATGAAAGGGATAATGAATCCAGTTGTTTGTGTCATCCGTTTCGGGAAAGTACCTGCGAAATTGCGCACCCAACTCACTCCGGTACTTTGCTATATCACATTTGACATTGTCCGTAAGCTTGGGTTCATTTGCACACAAAAAATCATACAATGATGGAAAGACCTGTGTGTTGTCCTTGTTAATACAGACAGGGAAGAGCTCCAACTTCTTAATCATAGCCTCAATTTTGTCCCGCACATTGAATATAGTTGCGGAGAGTCCCTGTAATCCAAGATTCAGATCATTCAGGTGAGAAAAAACATCACCCAGATAGGCCAGTCGTGTGAGAAACTCGTCATCATGCAAGCGGTAAGACAAGTGAAAATGATGGTCAGTAACGAGAACTTTAAGCTCGTCTCTCAATTTAAAAAAACGTGTCAATATTTTGCCCCTTGATAACCAGCGCACTTCTTCTGTATGTTGTAAAAGCGCTACATGGTCGCTGCCCATATCATTGCATAGTGCAGAAAATACACGAGAGTTCAGGGGCCTTGCTTTAACAAAGTTAACCATTTTCACTGTAGTGTCCAAAACGTCTTTCAAACTGTTAGGCATTCCTTTGGCAGCAAGAGCCTCTTGGTGGATGCTGCAGTATACCCAAGTGGCGTCGGGAGCAACTGCTACCACTCCACTATGTCTCCCTGTCATGGCTTTTGCGACATCAGTATAGATACCAACACATATTGACCAACGAAGTCCATTTGATGTCACAAAGCTGTCCAGTAATTTAAAAATATCCTGTCTTGTTGTCCTGGTTTCCAGTGGTTTGCAGAAGAGTATGTCTTCCTTAATTGACCCCCCATAAATGTAACGGACATATATCAGGAGCTGTGCCAGGCCCGCCACGTCTGTTGACTCATCCAGCTGTAACAATTCACTGGCTTGTATGCGAAGCAGTAATTGTTTCAAAATATCTCCTGCCATGTCACTGATGCGTCGTGAAACAGTGCTGTTTGATGAAGGCATTGTCTGTATAGATTTTTTTGCCTTTTCCCCAGCATTGTTCCAGCCATATCCACGGCAGCAGGAAGAATTAAGTCCTCCACAATAGTATGGGGCTTGCCTGTCCTAGCCACTCGGTAGCTCACTATATAAGATGCTTCTAGCCCCTTCTAATTAATGGTATCTGTTGCTTTTATGCAAGTCTTACTACTTGAAATGGTTCTAAATTCTCGCTCAAAAAACTCCTGTGGCTTATTTAAAAAATTGGCATGTTTTGTTTCTAAATGTCTGCGCAAGAGTGAAGGTTTCATTGAGTTGTGAGATAGTACTTTTGCACATATAACACACTGTGACTGAGGAAAGGCACTACTCCCAATATAAGTGAGCCCCAAATCCATGTAGTTCTCATCATATTTGCGCCTCTTCGATGGTCCAACGTCCCTGTCTGTTGTTCGGTGCTTTCCCAGGTACCTACAGACAGTTAGTGGAATTCCCGCAAGAGAGTAACGGTTAATGTGATTGGATGTTAATTATTTGACCAGGCTACCTGTATTTGACGTTGTGTTGTTATTTCGCTGAACACTAGATGGTTTAATTGTATTTTTGGTAGTGAAACGAGGCTATACATTTGGGGGAGTTCTTTTTCTCGCCTGAGTAGCCTCGTTTCACTACCAAAAATACAATTAAACCATCTAGTGTTCAGCGAGATAACAACACAATGTCAAATACAGGTAGCCTGGTCAAATAATTAACATTGTTGGAAAATATAATGGACTGTTTGAAAATGGGAAGAGTTTTTTTAGATTTTTAAATACAATTATTATTATTATTATTATTTTTAAATGTGAATCACATTTTAATTTGGCGTACCCCCGACGGCATTGGGTACCCAAATTTGTGAATACCTGATATAGACAGTATTAATTCAGTATGTTTCCAGCTGATGTCACCATTAGATGGCAGTGTTGGATTTCAGGCTCACATAAACAAGCTTCATCCTCTATCTCAGGCTCTGTCAAACGCTGTTTCTCCAATCTTTGCACGAGCCCCAGTGGCTCTCTGAGAGCAGAGAGAGATCATATTGTTATCTAATAAGCAGGATTAAAGAAATGGGCAAGAGAGAATCAAATGTTATTTGTCACATGCTTTGTAAACAACAGGTGTAGAGTAACAGTAAAATGCTAACTTACGGGCGCGTTCCAACAGCGCAGAGAATAATACAAATAATAATAATACCACAAGGAATAAATCTAGAATGTGTAACGATGAACGCATGTTGAAGCTACAGACAGGACTTAATCTTCAAGCACACTGTCTGCATTCTACAGTGCTATCAGAGTCAGTGTGAACAACACATGCTCAGGGGTCATCCATGCTTTGTCTCTGTGGTCATTGGAGTGCATTAGCTCAGCCTCACCACTGTTGGCATCGCTTGCGAGCCAGTGTTCACGGGCCACAGTGATGAGCAAATATTTTCTTACTTACTAAAGGGGAAAAAAATGCATTGTTGGTCATTTGGTGCTTGTTTTTAAGCACTTCATGGTAAGGTCTGTCTGTACCTGTTGTATTCGGCACATGTAACAAATAAAATCTGATTTGATTTATTTAATTTGAACAATCTTATTTCTAAGCATCTCCTACTGTCACAATGTATATTTTACTGTAATGACTAGGGCCTGGAGTTTTTCCTGATATTCAACATGAACAACATGTGATTAGGGAAAACTCAGGCCTCTAGTCGTGGAATATGTTCTTCCCTGTGGTTGTCCAACCAGCCTTACATGTTGGTGTTTAACAGGTCAGTACAACTGTAAGGATGGCAAGAACAGCCCCTGTCTGGTGTACGTCAGCTTCAACCACAAGATCTATGTGTACTGGAGGGTGGAGCTGGAGCGCATGGAGCCCACCCATCTCCTTAGGGTCCTGGAGGAGAGGCCAGAGTTCAAGGCCCAGCTGGAGCAACTGGGAGTGGGTGAGTTGGAGTTAAACAACAATATAAACCTAAACGCTACTCTCATTCAAATCATATCTAGAACATTTTTTTGTTAGGTCTAACCTCATCCCCAGGCTCATTACTAGAGAGAGCCGACAGGTGGACTAAGTAGTTTGAAATACATCTTGCATGTAATTTAATTAGACCACAGCACCAGGTAGAAAGCTCCTGGGTTTCCCTGTCCACCATTTTGTTTAGTTCCCCATTAACTCAGCTAATGCTACCTGACACATAAACAGTGCATCTACTGTTCTGTATTCATGTAATCTAACTGAGAGTAAGGGAAACAGATTAAATGTGTGTGTCCTCAACTCGTCTACATGTATGTAAAACCTGTCCCCGCCAGCAGACGGTTCTGTTGTTCTGATGCGTGACTGGAGTATTTATAGAGGCAGAGGCTGGAATCCACGCATTCACTCCTATGGAGCAGAGGGGACCGCTCTCTCTTCATCTCGCTCTCTCTGCCTCTCTCTCTTCTTCGCTCTCTCTATCCCAGGGGAATTCTCTCTCAGCAGGCTAGCAACACTGTCAAACACTGCCCAGATTCACAAACACATCACACGCACACACACACACAAACGCAATCATAATGGTGTCTTTTTGTAGGCACCATGCTGCCATGGTTCATGGGCAAAGCCTATGGGTAAATTAATGGAGTTTTTGGATAAACGCGCCGAAAATAAGGTTGGTGGTAAACACAGGCTTAGGGGATCTTGTTCTATGAGATAATCTTTATCCGCTAACATCATTTTTTGTGAATTCTGAAGCATTTATGTCACCCAAAAATCACAAAGCACATAAAAGGCTTCATAATTCATAAAGGTCACGTTAACGCCCTGATATTATCTCATCGAACAAAACCTGTAAGATCTCCTAAGCCTGTGTTAACCTCAGACCTTATTTTCGGCGTTTATCCCAAAACCCCATTCTTTCCCATTCATTTTCCCCATAGAAACGAACCAGAGGTATCTCATTTCAGTTTTTTAGGACGACAAGCTGCCAAGCTCTATTCAGGCTTATCTTTCTGCTCCGTGGGCACTATCTCCATCTGTCCCTGGTCTGCCCCATTAATGAATGACATAGACTGCACTACATTATACAGTAGCTAGCTTTCTGTCTGTTTATGTTTGTGTTGCATATGCACGTACTGTGTGACTGTTCGTTTGTACTATACTCTGCTGCTCTGCATGGCCCTGTCTGTCTGTGCTCTCAGAGTGACAGATGGTCCAGCTACCTGACCCAGTGGAGGCTGCTGAGGGCAGAACGGCTCATAATAATGGCTGGAACGGAGCAAATGGAATGGTACCAAACACCTGTAACCATGTGTTTGATGAGTTTGATGTATTTGATACCATTCCACTTCTTTTTTTCAATGTTTTTATTGTTGTTTTTGATTATATAGTCTGCAGATAGCCATTTCATGTAGGCCTTATTCATAAAAAAAAAAAGAATGTGCTGACAACAGATTTCCTAACAGCAGCTAAGCCTAGTAGCTTCCTGTTCCTGCAGCGTGTTAATAATTGAACCCCTGGGCGTGTTGGTGCTCCTTCCTGCGATTTCAGAGAACTGTTACCTAACTCATCATGAGACACATAGTAGTCATGGAGACTGAGGGCTGAGGAGGGTGTAGGGACAGGGAGAGAGGGGGGTAGGGACAGGGAGAGAGGGGGGTAGGGACAGGGAGAGAGAGAGAGGGGGGTAGGGACAGAGAGAGGAGGGGGGTAGGGACAGGGAGAGAGGGGGGTAGGGACAGGGAGAGAGGGGGGAGTAGGGACAGAGATAGGGGGTAGGGACAGAGAGAGTGAGGGGGGGTTGAAACAGAGATAGAGGGGGGGGGGGGGGACAGAGAGAGAGAGGGGGTAGGGACAGAGAGAGAGAGAGGGTAGGGACAGAGAGAGAGGGGGTAGGGACAGAGAGAGAGAGAGAGGGAGGGGCTAAACCCAGCTAGCAGTGTGACATCAGCTTATTGCTGATAGATAGCGCTGCCTGTGTGTGTGTAGCTGTCACCTGTCACCAAGTCTGAGTTCCACACACAATGGTAGACATCTTCACTCACCCATCACAAATAACAACCAAACACATCCCCCTTCTCTGACTCTGTCGACAGAACTGAGATATTATATATGAGTCATTGCTTAATAACAAGGAAGAGAGTAAAGTAAATGTATCTACAGTGTGTTTTATGTTTAACTAGAAGCTTCTTTTCTCTGGCTTCACAATGTGACAATGCAGGATAATTATGGCTGTTGCTGTACAGGTAAAAGCAAGACGCCGTGAGGAGAGAGGCATATTTGTTATACCTATGGGGACTTTTATCTCTCTCTGCTTGTGTTTATTTCAGCAGTAAATTAATAATCTGAATGTCTTCTCAGCGGCGTTGCCATGCAGATGGTACAGTTTACTTTGTACCACCACTCTCAGGTGTTTTACTGTGGCAAACTAAAACGTTTATGTTAAGTGAACCTGTGTACCTGTCTGCAGTATGTCATTACTATGAAAATATGGGTTTGAACAAAACTTATAAAGTTGGACCCTCAACAAGAAAGCGAGGACATGTAGCTACTACATATCACCTGTCTGCATCTCTTGATTTAACATCCTGCCCTAATGCATTTTCGGTAAGGGACCTGCTAAATGAATGGCCCATCCGTAATCCATGGAATCCTGCTTCTGCATGATGATGTCACACTTTTTCTGCATTACCTTCCCTAAGCAACCATTGTCATGCATTCTAAACTCCCCAGTTTAAGTGAATGCTGGTAGAATAGCTCCTCAGAGCAGCAGGGAGCTCCTCCACTGGCTCAGCTGTAATTTATTATTCATCTAAAGCAGTGCTCTCATCTGCATTTCAAAACCCACTCTGACTCAACCCCACTAAAGACAGTTTAATACAGAGCAGTCCCAGCTCCCTCAGAGGGACTCGAACCTGCAACCTTTCAATCAGAAGGCACCCATGCCGCCAGAGGACAGACAGGTCATATGATCATTGTCTGGTCAAGGGTCATAGCCACCATTTGTGTCTCTGACAGACGCCGAGGACAGGGAGGCCGTGAGAGAGCTGGTGGGAGACACACTCTACGGACACACGCTGAAGAAGCAGGCCGGATGACCTTAACACGACCCTCACCTCTCCACTCCTCCAACCCCCCCCCCCCCCCCCTTCTCTTTCTCCTCGTTTCTGTAAATACTCTGAATAAAGGCTGAAGCACACACTGACTGTTAGTTGTCTCATGTTTTTGGTAGAATCTTATTATGAAATGTGTCCGGTTTGCCTAGCTGTCTCACTGTCAGATCTCCCCTCTGGCATAGTTATTGGTATTCCATGCACCAGACTGGTTTAGAAATAGGGTCTAGAAGACACATTGAAGTGATATACAGTGGGGAGAACAAGTATTTGATACACTGCCGATTTTGCAGGTTTTACTACTTACAAAGCATGTAGAGGTCTGTAATTGTTATCATAGGTACACTTCAACTGTGAGAGACGGAATCTAAAACAAAAATCCAGAAAATCACATTGTATGATTTTTAAGTAATTAATTTGCATTTTATTGCATGACATAAGTATTTGATACATCAGAAAAGCAGAACTTCATATTTGGTACAGAAACCTTGGTTTGCAATTACAGAGATCATACGTTTCCTGTAGTTCTTGACCAGGTTTGCACACACTGCAGCAGGGTTTTTTGGCCCACTCCTCCATACAGACCTTCTCCAGATCCTTTAGGTTTCGGGGCTGTCGCTGGGCAATATGGACTATCAGCTCACTCCAAAGATTTTCTATTGGGTTCAGGTCTGGAGACTGGCTAGGCCACTCCAGGACCTTGAGATGCTTCTTACGGAGCCACTCCTTAGTTGCCCTGGCTGTATGTTTCGGGTCGTTGTCATGCTGGAAGACCCAGTCACGACCCATCTTCAATCCTCTTACTGAGGGAAGGAGGTTGTTGGCCAAGATCTTGCGATACATGGCCCCATCCATCCTCCCCTCAATACGGTGCAGTCGTCCTGTCCCCTTTGCAGAAAAGCATCCCCAGAGAATGCTGTTTCTACCTCCATGCTTCACGGTTGGGATGGTGTTCTTGGGGTTGTACTCATCCTTCTTCTTCCTCCAAACAGGGCGAGTGGAGTTTAGACCAAAAAGCTCTATTTTTGTCTCATCAGACCACATGACCTTCTCCCATTCCTCCTCTGGATCATCCAGATGGTCATTGGCAAACTTCAGACGGGCCTGGACATGCGCTGGCTTGAGCAGGGGGACCTTGCATGCGCTGCAGGATTTTAATCCATGACGGCGTAGTGTGTTACTAATGGTTTTCTTTGAGACTGTGGTCCCAGCTCTCTTCAGGTCATTGACCAGGTCCTGCCGTGTAGTTCTGGGCTGATCCCTCACCTTCCTCATGATCATTGATGCCCCACGAGGTGAGATCTTGCATGGAGCCCCAGACCGAGGGTGATTGACTGTCATCTTCAACTTCTTCCATTTTCTAATAATTGCGCCAACAGTTGTTGCCTTCTCACCAAGCTGCTTGCCTATTGTCCTGTAGCCCATCCCAGCCTTGTGCAGGTCTACAATTTTATCCCTGATGTCCTTACACAGCTCTCTGGTCTTGGCCATTGTGGAGAGGTTGGAGACTGTTTGATTGAGTGTGTGGACAGGTGTCTTTTATACAGGTAACGAGTTCAAACAGGTGCAGTTAATACAGGTAATGAGTGGAGAACAGGAGGGCTTCTTAAAGAAAAACTAACAGGTCTGTGAGAGCCGGAATTCTTACTGGTTGGTAGGTGATCAAATACTTATGTCATTCAATAAAATGCAAATGAATTACTTAAAAATCATACAATGTGATTTTCTGGATTTTTGTGATACAAATTACAGACCTCTACATGCTTTGTAAGTAGGAAAACCTGCAAAATCAGCAGTGTATCAAATACTTGTTCTCCCCACTGTATGCTCTCAATGTGAATAACCTGTATAGGTTCAACCACCAATATTTATTCCTGTTTTTTGATCTGGTAAGTTATACCAAATGTCAGCCATTTTAGTCCCTTTCTTTCTGTCTTTTTGTTCTGTGATCTTTGATCCTCAAAGATCTGTAGTGGTACTGATGTTGCATAATACCAACAGCGTTATGTAACTTGACCATCAACGTAGCAGCAAGACTACTCTTGTTTGTCAGTTTTGTATTGCAGAGGACTTCTAAGTCGAGGCAACAAGTGTAAACAATACTGACTGCTGGATTGGTCTATAGGGGAATCTTCCTTTCTCCCAAAGGGAAGATCCTATATCAGCCTCTAGTCTGTCTACTCTGGTTCTCATGTATTTTAAATGAAGAGGGACGTGTGGAGGACTCAGTGGCTGCCTCATGTGTGTGTCTAGACTCTGGGCTCAGGTGTCTCTTGTGTATCCTACTCTGGAGCTCTCCTCTCCTTTATGGGCCAAGGCCCTGCAGTGCAGTATGTACCAAAGCTGGGACACTTTGTTTTTCATCTGTTTAGTTTCACTTCTCCAGGTTAGAAGTTGCATACAGGTAGCTGCCAAAATAATGGAAACAAAGATAAATTGAAAGCAGGTGCTTTCACACAGGTGTGGTTCCTGAGTTAATTAAACGTTTAACATTCCATCAAGCTTAGGGTCATGTAAAAAAAAATTGGGCTGGCCATTATTTTGCCTACCATGGCTATGACCCCATAGGATGGCAATGCCCCCATCCACAGCATTTCCACCACCATTAACAAAACACCAAAGGATGGAATTTCTTGTGGAGGAGGGGTGTCACATCCCTCCAATAGAGTTCCAGAAACTTGTAGAATCTATGCAAAGGTGCATCGATGCTGTTCTGGCTTGTGGTGGCCCAACATCCTATTAAGACACTTTATGTTGGTGTTTCCTTTATTTTGGCAGTTACCTGTACTTTCATTTAGGTATTTAATGAACCGGTGATGGGAACAGTAGAATGATGTGTGTTCTATGTCCTCCTTCCTCTCTGTTAATCATTATATTCATGGGTCTGCCAGGCTGTTCAACAAGTTATGTGATTATGTTTTTAGGTTGATCGTTGCGCCCATTACTGTGGCATGAGAAGAAAAACACTGATATATGCCCTTATATGTAGCCGGCCCATTGGTCAGGAGCATTCCTATCAGCTTTGTCGAGACTTGTTCCTGTTTTGCCCGTTAATGGTCAAACGGTTGGCACATCAGTGTGTCACGCTGGTTCCCAGGACCTGTGTCTCTGTGCGTCAACACTGAAGGGACAGAAAAACACTGCATTCTATAACTGGGTTCCACTTTGGTCTCGACTTCTGACTCCGTCTGCCGACTAAGGCCTCTGACTGCAGTCCCAGTACTTGCTTCCTTATTATTCAGTATATAAAATCTTCTAATGTTATGTTCTTAAGTGTTTTTCTCTCTACTTTATATACAGTTGAAGTCGGAAGTTTACATACACTTAGGTTGGAGTCATTAAAACTCGTTTTTCAACCACCCCACACATTTCTTGTTAAACAAACTATAGTTTTGGCAAGTCGGTTAGAACATCTACTTTGTAGATGTTTACAAGTAATTTTTCCAACAATTGTTTAAAGACAAATTATTTCACTTATAATTCACTGTATCACAATTCCAGTGGGTCAGAAGTTTACATACACTAAGTTGACTGTGCCTTTAAACAGCTTGGAAAATTCCAGAAAATTATGTCATGGCTTTAGAAGCTTCTTGATAGGCTAATTGACATAATTTGAGTCAATTGGAGGTGTACCTGTGGATGTATTTCAAGGCCTACCTTCAAACTCAGTGCCTCTTTGCTTGACATCATGGGAAAATCAAAAGAAATCAGCCAAGATTTCAGCGAAAAAATTGTAGACCTCCACATGTCTGATTCATCCTTGGGAGTAATTTCCAAACGCCTGAAGGTACCATGTTCATCTGTACAAACAATAGTACACAAGTATAAACACTATGGTACCACGCAGCCATCATACAGCTCAGGATGGAGATGCGTTCTGGCTCCTAGAGATAAACGTACTTTGGTGCGAAAAGTGCAAATCAATCCCAGAACAACAGCAAAGGACCTTGTGAATATGCTGGAGGAAACAGGTACAAAAGTATCTATATCCATAGTAAAATGAGTCCTATATCGACAAAACCTGAAAGGCTGCTCAGCAAGGAAGAAGCCACTATTCCAAAACTGCCATAAAAAAGCCAGACTACGGTTTGCACATGGGGACAAAGATCGTACATTTTGGAGAAATTCCCTCTGGTCTAATGAAACAAAAATAGAACTGTTTGGCCATACTGACCACCGTTATGTTTGGAGGAAAGGGGGGGGGCTTGCAAGCCGAAGAACACCATCCCAACCGTAAAGCACGGGTGTGGCAGATCATGTTGTGGGGGTGCTTTGCTGCAGGAGGGACTGGTGCACTTCACAAAATAGATGGCATCATGAGGTAGGAAAATTATGTGGATATATTGAAGCAACATCTCAAGACATCAGTCAGGAAGTTAAAGCTTGGCGGCAAATGGGTCTTCCAACTGTACAATGACCCTAAGCATACTTCCAAAGTTGTGGCAAAATGGCTTCAGGACAACAAATTGAAGGTATTGGAGTGGCCAACACAAAGCCCTGACCTCAATCCTATAGACAATTTGTGGGCAGAACTGAAAAGCATGTGCGAGCAAGGAGGCCTACAAACCTGACTCAGTTACACCAGCTCTGTCAGGAGGAATGGGCCAAAATTCACCCAATTTATTGTGGGAAGCTTGTGGAAGGCTACCCAAAACGTTTGACCCAAGTTAAACAATTTATAGGCAATGCTACCAAATACTAATTGAGTGCATGTAAACTTCTGACCCACTGGGAATGTGATGAAAGAAATAAAAGCTGAAATAAATCCTTCTCTCTACTATTATTCTGACATTTCACATTCTTAAAATAAAGTGGTGATCCTAACTGACCTAAAACAGGGAATTTGTACTTGGATTAAATGTCAGGAATTGTGAAAAACTGAATTGAAATGTATTTAACGTATGTAAAATGTATTTAGCGTATTTAAATGTATTTAGTGTATGTAAACTTCCGACTTCAATTGTAGATGTGTGTCAAGCCCCAGCAAATAGAGTAATGTCAAGACCAGCAATCGGTGCCGTATTTATTAAATTATTTCCCACATAGGACACCCCTGGCCTGGTATAATAAATGCAACATGGAGGAGTAGTATGGATCCTGTGTGAATTTGACCTTTGCCCTAATATTTCCCCAATGCAGTCAGGCTGGATGTTACACTATCTAATACAGAAGCAGCAGATGGATGACCATGGGAACTGACCACCCATGGGTAATCTCCCCGCCAGCAGTGTGTGTGTGTATATTTAAGCAATTGGAGCTATTCTTGCCTCCACCCTCCTGTAGTTTTTACAGTTCTATTGATAGTCAGTGTTGACATATGTTTAGTTTCAGTAAACAGATGTCAACAGGTTAGAAGTTACACCTCGTCACGTCCGTTCATTAAGGAATTGAATGAATCGGCGATGGGAAGAGTAGAATGATGTCTGTGTTCCATGTCCTCTTTCCTCTCTGTTAATCATTGTATTAATGGGTTTTGCTAATCTGTTCAACAAGTTTTGTGATTATGTTTTTAAGTTGAATTGTTGCTCCCATTACTGTGGCATGAGAAAAACAACACTTTTTTGACTATGTGTAATGGATGGAGGACTTTTTTTCTCAGATGGAGAAGGTTATCATTTAATGTGCTTCCACAGAGCATGGCTACCGGGTTAGTGTAATCATAGGAAGGTTGAACAACTGTTCTGATGAAGCAGAATGGTGAGGCTATGATCAGGGCCCGGGGTCTATGACAACTGACAACATCACGTGTCTAAACACACTCTATAATGGATGCATTTGGATCATTTTAAATGAAGGATAATTTTTTTGTCTGCTGTTATTAAAGTTGCTTTGCAGCATGTCATTTGATTTACACTACATAATATCATTTTGGGCAAATTATCAACAGCTATAATTACCTTAGAAGGAAGGGGTACATTTAATATCATTACAAATTATAATAATCCAGTTATAATTGAAGTTAAAGCTGAAGGGGAAAAAATCTGATATGGAGTTGAAGAGCTTTATCCAACATAAAAGGGTTTGGAAAACTTTCCCTTTGAGTCTATCTAAGCTCAAAGAGATGGCTAATAATAAGTACTGTAGGAAATAGCATCTTCTCTGTGAGTGAAAAGAAAATTGTCCTACTCTGAAAACTGCCAGCCGCCCCTCGTACAAACTGCCTTTACGGATAAACCACATGAACTTCACGTGATCTTATGTGAAGTTAATGTGATAATATGTAGAGCAACATGTCATAACATCAAACTACACAAACGTGATCACGTGAAATGTTCCAAAAACACATGATTTCACATGTGAAATCGTGGGATTTTTCACATGTCAGATCATGTGTTTTTTCTGTAAGGGAGTATCCCCCTCAAATCCTTCACCTTTGCCATCAGGTCACTCGGTTGTCATGGCAGTCTCCTCAGACGGCTAATAATAATGCGTGTCAGATAGCACTTGTGTGACACTAAAGAAGCTCCTTCCCTCCCCTCCTTCCCCTGATCACTAGGACTGAGACTGATTCATGTTCAAATCAAATTGTATTGGTCACATACACATGGTTAGCAGATGTTAATGCGAGTGTAGCGAAATGCTTGTGCTTCTAGTTCCGACAGAGCAGTAAAATCTAACAAATTCACAACGACTTCCTTATACACACAATGTAAGGGGATGGAATAAGAATATGTACATATAAATATATGGATGTGCAATGGCCATGCGGCACAGGCAAGATGCAATAGATGGTATAAAATACAGTATAGACATATGAGATGAGCAATGTAGGATATGTAAACATTATTAAAGTGGCATTATTTAAAGTGACTAGTGATACCTTTATTAAATCCATTTATTAAAGTGGCCAGTGATTTGAGTCTGTATGTTGGCAGAAGCCTCTCTACAGTATGTTAGTGATGGCTGTTTAACAGGCATTGAGATAGAAGCTGTTTTTCAGTCTCTCGGTCCCAGCTTTGATGCACCTGTACTGACCTCGCCTTCTGGATGATAGCGGGGTGAACAGGCAGTGGCTCGGGTGGTTATTGTCCTTGATGATCTTTTTGGCCTTCCTATGACATCGGGTGCTGTAGGTGTCCTGGAGGGAAGGTAGTTTGCCCCAGGTGGTGCGTTGTGCAGACTGCACTACCCTCTGGAGAGCCTTGCGGTTGAGGGTGGTGCAGTTGCTGTACCAGGTGGTGAAACATTTAACACGTTTAAATGTTTTACTCACGTCAGCCACAGAGAAGGAGAGGCCACAGGCTTTGGTAGCGTGCCGTGTCGGTGGCATTGTATTGTCCTATGAGCGTGCAAAGAAGTTGTTTAATTTGTCTGGGAGCAAGATGTCGATGTCCGCGACGGGGCTGGTTTTCTTGTTGTAATCCGTGATTGTCTGTAGGCCCTGCCACATACGTCTCGTGCTTGAGCCGGTGAATTGCGACTCTACTTTGTCTCTATACTGACGCTTAGCTTGTTTGATTGCCTTCCGGAGGGAATAACTACACTGTTTGTATTCGGTCATGTTTCCAGTCGCCTTGCCATGATTCAAGTTTAAGTTCAGCCATCATTGTCCCTTCAAGGTCTCCTCTTTATCAAACACTGTATACCTCTATAGGCCTACCGCCCCCGTTTCTTTTATATATCACAGTGTTTATGTGCCATTCTGTGTGTTACAAGCCCACATGCTCCCCTGACCTCTGTAGCACATAATTAAATAGAACAGTAAAGTATGTATGTATCGATGCTCAGTAGCCCCTCTATGTGAGAGCCTCCATGCACTATCTGGGTCTGTTGCACTACAAAGCCTTATTGATTTTTACATAATAGCGCTACAATGTTGCATTCATACAGGCTGAATAGGATTCATACAGGTTGAATATTGAAGTAATGTTGGTAGTTGTTTACGTACACTTCATGCATTGTCTCAACCTGAATAGACATGGTAGTGTAATGTAATCAGTCCTGGTTCTTGTGACTACATGAGAGCTGTTAGAAAGATAAGCCATAACAAAGTCCCTAGTCCATGAGACAAAACTCATCTGTACTGTGCTTTTGCTGAGTCTCTGTGGTGGCTACAGTCTGTTCCAAACTGGCGTGGTACCCTTGTTTATGCTTAGGCTTGATGCTCGTGTTTGTGTGTGTGTGTTTGTGTGTGTGCGCGCGCTCAGGCTTGATCCCAGTGACACCGTGACGGTTCTGATCCTGACAGACAGCCCACCGGCCGCTAGCCACCTCACAAAGGTCCTTGATGTGAGGTCTAGTCTCTGTCTCCCCCGCGCCCCCCGCCACGACATTTGACACAGCTGAATGGCATCCAATGGCATACTTCACCATTCCATAAACTAACGATCCCCCTCGGGGGTCTAACGCGGGCTGAATGACACAATGACATTTTAATAAGTGGCGAGTTTTATCACAGCGGCGAGGATTTCAAACTCAGTGTGTCCACCAAGCGCGGCGCGCACATTGATGTGAATGTCAGTGTAATGTTTTTTTATTAACCACAATGTTCCTGTGGGTCTGCTAGTCAGTGTGTAGAGGGCATGGCATGTTTCATTACAGACAGGAAGGAGTCATGTTGCTGTCTGTGGGAGGGGGAACTCTCCCTGTGGGATTTTCCACCGTGTGTGTGTGTGTGTGTGTGTGTGTGTGTGTGTGTGTGTGTGTGTGTGTGTGTGTGTGTGTGTGTGTGTGTGTGTGTGTGTGTGTGTGTGTGTGTGTGTGTGTGTGTGTTCCCTGATTAATATCCCCCCCAGCAGCTCTCCCTGGTCTCAGGCAGCAGTAGGCTGAAGGCTGTTCGTGACCACCCTTCCGGTACCCACAGGAGAACGCTCTATGTGCCAGACAGAATCATCACTTCACCACAGCAGTGAGAGATTGAGGGAGGGATGTAGATGGAGAGGAATAGAAACCCAAAGAGCAATTTCTCTTTTGACTACAATTGTGCTTTCTTGTCCAATATTTATTTTCATGTCATGATCTAGTACATGATTTGAAACAACACTTTTCTTTCAATTGCCATAGTTACACCATTCAGCCTGCGATGCTTAAAAGCAATGAAGGCTCTTCCATTCGTGACCGGTTGGACACGGTCACACATTGACCATCTTTCATCAGTGGAACGCCTATGTAACCTGAGATAGAGCCCATGTGTAGTGATGAAGACTCGGAGAGAGATTCAGTGTGTGATGGTTCTGTGAGTGGGAGTGTTGTATCAGCTTTTCATCCACTGGGTCTGACTATATCTCCTGCTAGGCTCTGCAGAGCTCTCCTTCCAGTAAGTGAGAACTGTCTCCGCTACGGTGTCTATTTGTTTAGGTGTGAGGGTGTCATAAAATGGACACCATACTCAAGGTCTGCGGGGAGGTGCTCTGTTACCCTGCAACACTCTTCCAAAGATGGCGAGAGACTTCAGACGGGACTAGACTTTAGTGTGGGAGGCAAAAGAAGCCTCACTGCCTCTAGTGTATTTTTAACCATATGACTAACAGAATCACAAGTGATACACTGTTTTCTGTTTTATTCACAGCCGTTTTCAAGTAATCAAGCAAGAAAATAGCTTGGCGGAGGTCCAGAGGTGTCAAAAGCCTCAAAGTACCAAACGTACAATAGAGAGTACCATTGCTGTTTCCTGTGTTCAACATTTACACCATATGCCGTTTGTTCTCTGCAGAGGAACAAATAATGTGGCGAGTTAGA
Organism: Salvelinus alpinus; assembly: GCF_045679555.1. Taxonomy (NCBI): domain Eukaryota; kingdom Metazoa; phylum Chordata; class Actinopteri; order Salmoniformes; family Salmonidae; genus Salvelinus; species Salvelinus alpinus. The sequence continues at coordinate 13,580,542 of NC_092122.1, forward strand.
GCTGTGACAGGATGTGGCCTGTGCACTGACTCCAAAGGAAAGTTGCTACTGGCCTCCCAAAGCATGCTGCCACGGCAAACTGCAGTTTTGCACAGATGACTATGCTTTGGGTTATCTGTAGGGTGCTCGGGGGACGTTCTGTACCTGGCTTTGATATAATGTAGCTCCGCAGAGGGCCTTCTCTCTGTGTGCCTACACTTTTGAGCCCACGCGTTGTGTTTAAACCTAGGATATGCCAAGGACGTCCCATGGCTCAGATGAAACAGTTACTGAGAGACAGTCCAGATGAGATGAATGGACTTGTGGGCCTCCCGGGTGGCGCAGTGGTCTAGAGCACTGCATCGCAGTGCTATGCTGCGCCACCAGAGTCTGGGTTCGCGCCCAGGCTCTGTCGCAGCCGGCCGCGACCGGGAGGTCCGTGGGGCGACGCACAATTGGCTTAGCGTCGTCCGGGTTAGGGAGGGTTTGGCCGGTAGGGATATCCTTGTCTCATCGCGCTCCAGCGACTCCTGTGGCGGGCCGGGCGCAGTGCGCGCTAACCGAGGGGGCGGGTGCACGGTGTTTCCTCCGACACATTGGTGCGGCTGGCTTCCGGGTTGGAGGCGCGCTGTGTTAAGAAGCAGTGCGGCTAGGTTGGGTTGTGCTTCGGAGGACGCATGACTTTCGACCTTCGCCTCTCCCGAGCCCGTACGGGAGTTGTAGCGATGAGACAAGATAGTAATTACTAGCGATTGGATACCACGGAAAATTGGGGAGAAAAGGGGATAAAAAATTAAAAAAAAAAAAAAAAAAAAAAAAAAGAGATGAATGGACTTGGCTGTTTTTGTGACATGACAGCTGATACATCTGTTTAAATCCCGAATGATGCAGGAGCCTCAGTCATAGAACAAACAGTAGCAGCAGCACAGGACAATAGCTTTTTAAATTGACACTGATCTCTTTAGACGTTTCCTTACCCGAGGTCCATTTCTCTTCCATAATTGACATCAGCAATGTTATTCTGAATCCTGTGTACTGCAGTACCTGTTCTTACTCCATCAGCACTGTGGACATGGAGAACAGTGAGAAAATAGTCTCTTGTGACAGCCTTAACATTGAAGCTGATTTGGTTCTGGGTGCCAAGGTAATGACTTGGTCATAGAGACCTCTGCCAGTAGCATTGTTTTGAGCTTGTAGTCCTTCGCAGTCAGAGATAAATCTGTGTAATATGAATGGCTCTAGTCCTAAGGCTGTTTGTTGGTAGCAGTGATTCAGCAGAGCACCCGGGGCTGGGCCGGTATTGGGGATTAACAGAGGCAGCCTGCCTCACTGGTTCCTCTCTGATTGGGGGGGTGGGAGCATGTGTAACAGGGTTGGTTATGTTTCCACTTGCCACTGAAAAAATATCTATTCAATCTTTATGTATTCCAATTTATTGGTTGAATTTACATATCAGTAAGGTCTTATGCTGTTGGTCATGCTTGCAGATAGAAGGAGATCGCAAAATGTACATTCTTCCCAGTCTGATATTGAATTGCAAGCGATAGGTCACATTCTGAAATAGTGCATTCTATTTACGTAATTACAATGTGTACGAGTTCACTATGTACATTTCCATATATCTAGAGCTTTGTATACATCTCTGTGTGTAGAGTAGAGGTGATCTAGAGCTTTGTATGCATCTCTGTGTGTAGAGTAGAGGTGATCTAGAGCTTTGTATACATCTCTGTGTGTAGAGTAGAGGTGATCTAGAGCTTTGTATGCATCTCTGTGTGTAGAGTAGAGGTGATCTAGAGCTTTGTATACATCTCTGTGTGTAGAGTAGAGGTGATCTAGAGCTTTGTATGCATCTCTGTGTGTAGAGTAGAGGTGATCTAGAGCTTTGTATGCATCTCTGTGTGTAGAGTAGAGGTGATCTAGAGCTTTGTATGCATCTCTATGTGTAGAGTAGAGGTGATCTAGAGCTTTGTATGCATCTCTATGTGTAGAGTAGAGGTGATCTAGAGCTTTGTATACATCTCTGTGTGTAGAGTAGAGGTGATCTAGAGCTTTGTATACATCTCTGTGTGTAGCGTAGAGGTGATCTAGAGCTTTGTATACATCTCTGTGTGTAGCGTAGAGGTGATCTTGAGTTTGTACAGAAAAAACAGTTCGATTTGTATTTTCCATTTCCTTGTTCAGCTACAACTAGGTGAAACATAGGATATTACAGTTCTTCAGATCACATTGATAGGATAGGCTCGAATGGAGCTCATCCAGTTTATTTTCCAGTGATTGCAATAGAACGCCAATAGAACGGAGGGTAATGGCAACTTATCTACTCGCCCTCGCAGTCTCGTTAGATATCCCGCACGCCGACCCCTATAGCGCCGACTCCAGACTCCACAGGGATTTGGGCCTGGTCTGGGATGAGCATTATGTCCTTCGCCTCTGATTTGTTGAAATAATCCTCATCCAAATCGCTGTTTTGTTGTCCAGAAGCTCTTTTCGGTCATATGAAACAATGTCTGAAACAAAATAGAACAATTGATCAGGAACGCGTAAGACAACACCATTATAATTCCATGGACTCTGCTTATGGAAAATCCTGACTCTGCCATCAGCATGACCCAACAGGAACCGGGACTCATCGGACCAGGCAATGTTTTTCCACTCTTCAATTGTCCAGTGTTGGTGATCGCGTGCCCACTGGAGCAGCTTCTTCTTGTTTTTAGCTGATAGTAGTGACCGTGTGGTCTTCTGCTGCAACAGCCCATCCATAACAAGGTTCGACGAGTGGTGCCTTCCAAGATGCCGTTCTGCACACCACTGTTGTACTGCACCGTTATTTTGTCTGTTTGTGGCCTGCATGTTAGCTTGCACCATTCTTGCCATTCTCCTTCGACCTCTCTCATCAATGAGCTGTTTTCTCACACAGGACTGTCGCTGACTGGATGTTTTTTGTTTGTGTCACAACTCTCTGTAAACCCTAGATACTTTTGTGTGTGAAAAGCCCAGTAGGCCGGCCATTTCTGAGATACTGGAACCAGCGCGCCTGGTACCGACGATCATACCACGTTCAAAGTCACTTAGGTCACTCGATTTGCCCGTTCTAACATTAAATGGAACAGTAACTGAATGCCTCGATGCCGGTCTGCCTGCGTTATATAGCAAGCCACGGCCACGTGACTCACTGTCTGTAGGAGCGAACCATTTTCGTGAACAGGGGGGTGTACCTAATAAGTGTACAAAACATTAGGAACACCTGCTCTTTCCATGACATAGCTTTCACTTGGATTCAACTGGTCAGTCTATGATCCCTTATTGATGTAACTTGTTAAATCCACTTCAATCAGTGTAGATGAAGGTGAGGAGACCAGTTAAAGAATGATATAAAATAAATGGCGGTGTCAGAGGAAGTCCCGTGTGGTGCCAGGTTAACAACCTCTCCCTCAACGTGATCAAGACAAAGGAGATGTATGACGACTACAGGAAAAGGAGGACCGAGCACGCCCCCATTCTCATCGACGGGGCTGTAGTGGAGCAGGTTGAGAGCTTAAAGTTCCATGGCCCAAACACACCAAGACAGTCGTGAAGAGGGCACGACAAAGCCTATTCCCCCTCAGGAGACTGAAAAGATTTGGCATGGGTCCTCAGATCCTCTAAAGGTTCTACAGCTGCACCATATAGAGCATCCTGACTGGTTGCATCAATGGAGGTCCATCCAGGACCTCTATACCAGGCGGTGTCAGAAGAAGGCCCTAAAATTTGTCAGACTCCAGCCACCCTAGTCATAGACTGTTCTCTCTGCTACAGCACGGCAAGCATGCAAGAGGCTTCTAAACAGTTTCTACCCCCAAGCCATAAGACTCCTGAACAGCTAATCAAATGGCTACCCAGACTATTTGTATTGTCGTCGTCCCCCCCCCCCCCCCCCCTCTTTTACGCTGCTGCTACTCTCTGGTTATTACCTATGCACAGTCACTTTATCTCTACCTACATATACAATTATCTCGACTAACCTGTGCCCCTGCACATTGACTCTGTACCGGTACCCCCTGTATATAGCCTCGCTACTGTTATTTTACTGCTGCTCTTTAATTATTTAAATGTTTTATTTTTTACTTATCTATTTTTTACTTAACATTATTTTTCTTAACTGCATTATTGGTTAAGGGCTTGTAAGTAAGCATTTCACTGTAAGGTTGTATTCGGCGTATGTGACAAATAAAATTTGATTTGATATTTAAGCCTTGAAACAATTGAGACATGGATTGTGTATGTGTGCCATTCAGAGGGTGAATGGGCAAGACAAAATATTTAAGCACCTTTGAACAGGGTATGGTGGTAGGTGCCAGGCGTACCGTTTCGAGTGTGTCAAGAACTGCAACGCTGCTGGGTTTTTCAAGCTCAACAGTTTCCTGTGTGTATCAAGAATGGTCCACCACCCAAAGGAGATCAAGCCAACTTGATACAACTGTGGGAAGCATTGGAATCAACATTGGTCAGCATCCCTGTGGAACGCTTTCGACACCTTGAAGAGTCCATGCCCCGAGGAATTGAGGCTGTTCTGAGTGCAAAAGGGGGTGCAACTCAATATTAGGAAGGTGTTCCTAATGTTTTGTACACTGTGTGCGCGTGCGTGCGTGTTAGATATTGCGGGCTTCCTGGGATTTGCTTTTGTATGTTATCGCTGTAAGAGCGAGTTAGCTAGCATTCTCTAATTGTAGTGGTCGCATTAGCTCCCTGCTTATTCAGTTATTTTCATGCTAACAGACAAATCACAAATCTACAGCCATCAACATACTGTTGGTCCTGCACATCTAATGTGCTTCCTTGTCTATTGTCAGGTACGTACATTTATTGTATTCAGTACTATTTTTGTCATTGTTATGACGTTTGATTACAAAATACCCAGTCTGATATTGACATGCAAACGACTAATAACGAATCTACAGCCGTCAACCTACTGTCCGTCATATCTAATGTGCTTCCTTGTGTCTATCATCAGAATAAACACCAATCAACGGGGATCCCTGGCTGGACAGTCTTTTCTTTAAAAGCACAACACAAGAGGTCCGTAGTACGATCACATCTGTTACACATGTCAGCATTAGCACAGGGACACAGCCAGCCAGGGACCTGCTCCCTGGTCAGAAGAATCATCCCTCCAGCCCCCCAGTCCCTCGCTGTGGGAACATCTGCTTTCTCTGCTGCACCAACGAGAAAAGGGTATTTTTATAACGACGTCACAGCAACACAACCATGAGAATATCAGAGCTACAAGTGGATTATTAAAAAAAGAAAATGGCAGCACAGTGACTCATGTTTTAGTTAGCGCTGAATATCCTCCCTTCTTCCCTCCAGTTGATCAGGTGGTGGATATTAGTGATACTGCTTGTGGTTTGATGTTTTTTGAGCAGATAAATGGTTGTACTGTTAGCTTAGTCTTGTTTTTGTGTCATAACAGGCATTCGTCAAGATGTGACTGGCACATCTTAGTCTTGGCATAGTAAATGTGTGTAAATTAGACCTTTAAAAAACTGCAAGCATAGCTAGCCAGAATACATCTTTTAATAGGCAGAGAAAATACTGTTCACAAAAAATAAATGTATTTCATACATCGATTACCATCGCACAGCATATTAGGAAGTACACTAGTACGAAACATTAGCAATCTATTCGTGGGTGACCTCCAAAGAAAGAGCTAGAGGTCAGATGGATATTGTTACACAGTCGAGAGCATGGCACTGTCCAGGGCCTATCTTCACAAAAAGTCTGAGTAGAAGTGCTGATCTGGGATCAGGTCCATGTAATCTTATCCATTATGCTCTGAAAGGCATGACTGATCCGATATCAGCACCTACCCAGGGTAGTCATTAGTTACCACAGCCACAAAGTCATAAACCCAGCCTATTTCTACATCTCTTCCAAAAATCTGATTTTAAACCTAACCGTAACCACACTGCAAAACTTATGTCTAACCTTGAATTAAGACCAAAAAGCTCATTTTTGTTTTCATGTATTTTTTTTCTCGATATAGCCAATTATGACTTTGTGGCTGTGCTATCTAGTGGAAACCCGTACTCAGAGACTCTTTGAATACAGGTCCAGATGGTAAAAGCAGAGTATGAAGACCTTTCTGAGGGCGTCTGAAGCGCTTCCTGATTGTCCAAACAATGCGAATGGATCAAGGCAGAGTGTAATGCATGTTAGTGGGAAGATTTTAGTGTGGCCTTTTGGGTCTCTCACATGCCTGATTCACACCATAGGGTCAAACTGAACCAAGCCGAGCTGTACAGTACTGGGTTGGCCTCGTTACGACTCCACCATAGTAGCTGGAACCGTGCTGTAAAGGATAATGAGAAAATACGATATTCAAGCCAGCACAGTACGTTTCGGCCCTGTAGTCGACCCTGTAGTGTGAAACTGTCAGTCAGGCAACAAGAGGCTTGATGATAATTCTGTACCGCTGCGCCGGTCCTAGTAAAATACCAAATCAGCAAACAAGGCTTGTCAAAGTGAATAACGTACGTCAGCAAAAGTGGAACAAACGAGAAGAGGAAAAATGTACCAAGCAGATTTGTTTCCCGAATTTCAAAAATTAAGAGGGAGAGAGAGAGAATATGCTTAAACAAACATCTATGAGGGCCTTGGCCCAGAGAGCAGCCTCGGAGCAGAGTGATTAATGTCCCCTGAAGAAGACAAGGGAAGGAAGGCAGCTGGGGTCGGCTGCGTCTTGGCAACTCCCTCTGACCGGAGCTGGGAGGAGGAGGAGGAGCTGGGAGGAGGAGGAGGAGCTGGGAGGAGGAGGAGAAGCTGGGAGGAGGAGGAGAAGTAAATAGAACTCATCCCTTTTTCTTTCCCATGTGAAACACTAGCCACTAACCATATCAAAACAGAAAAGCCCCTCCTCGATTGACATGCATCCAACACACAGACACACACACACACACACACACACACACACACACACACACACACACACACACACACATCTACCAGTCCGTACACACACTCGCACATCTCCAAGTCACACACACTGACACACTCTCACAGGAACACTAACATCCAGACTTCAACAAAAAATCCTGCGGAATTATGGACTGTTTGTATCTCTTTGCTGTGCTGTCCGTCTGACACACACATCTAGTGCCAGGACTCTATTGACATTTAAGTGGAATTATTGAGAACTAGTTTTGATGTGGGTCATTGTGACATTCTTAGGAGCACTCTTCATTTGGGAAAATAGACGAGAGAGAGAGAGTCTTCACTTGGCTGAAGGCAGTTAGTTCAGGAATAGCAGTAGTCTCCTCACATCTCTTCCAGAATTCCCTGTCTGTCCTGACTCTCAATTAGATTTTTTTAACAGGCAGATTCAAAGGTCTCATAAGACCTGTTTTTTCACCGTTTCTCTTGAGCACGTATGATAGGACATCTAGAAGACTATCTCTCTGTAAAGGGATGTGAGGGAGATATAATTGTTTCCTCAAGGCTGAACTGATTTTGATTTTAAACAGTTTGGGCATTTAATTGATGATCAACGTAAATTATTTTATACTTCCAAATCACAATATGTTCATTTCAAATGATAATCATCGTCTGACTCCTCAGTATGTTTCAGTAGACTCTTAGAAAAAATGACTTTTTGAAGAACCCTTTTTGGTTCCAGGTAGAACCCTTTTGAGATCGATGTAGAACTCTTTACAAAGAGGATTCTACATGGAACACAAAAGAGTTCTACCTGGAACCAGAAAGGGTTCTCCTATGGGGACAGCCAAATAACCCTTTTGGATTCCTTTTTTTCCAAGAGTGTATTGAACAATGATGCACTGTCTGACATAAAAAAAACACCTTGATTAAGTAGATAATTATGAAGATTGTTACATAGAATCGTCCCAAAGCTTGAGCTCCATCCGTAAACATAAACTAGGCTAAGTCAATACAGCAGTAACATCATGGTAATGCCTTAATTCCACAGAAACAAACACAATGGTGTAAACTGAAGAGAATTGGGGTGCTCAACCATGTTGCTGGCAGTGCGAGACACTGGTTGCACAGTCCAGACCCAGACTGCATCATGTTTTTACAGCGCCAGCCAATCAGAGAAGGGTGTGGGACGGCTGGGAGGTTGTGACCCGCCAGGGTCACAGGTTCTCATTGCTGTCTTGGTGATGGTACTGGCTGACCAATGGCGGCTCCAGGAAAGGCAGCTCCTCCCCTGAGCCCTGGAGCTTTAGGACTCTACTGCTCAGGTCCACACAGCACTGGAGATAAAGGATGGATAAGGGAGACGTCAGATGGGTGACCGTGACTGACCATAGGGTCAAAACATGGTTTAACATCAACTCTACCACAGAATGCAGTGCGTGCCATGGAAACTCCATTTGTTTGTAGTACTGCTATCATCCAACAAAGTGCCATTTTAGACAACAGAAGGTTAACTTATGGCTGCAGGGGCAGTATTGAGTAGCTTGGATGAAAGGTGCACAGAGGTGCCCATAGTAAACTGCCTGCTCCTCAGTCCCAGTTGCTAATATATGCATATTATTATTCGTATTGGATAGAAAACACTCTGAAGTTTCTAAAACGGTTTGAATTATGTCTGTGAGTATAACAGAACTCATATGGCAGGCAAAAACCTGAGAAGTTCCACTTCCTGTTTGAATTTTTTCTGAGGTGGCAGATTTTCAACCAAGCTCTCATTGAAATTACAGCGAGATATTGATGAGTTTTCTTCCTACGGCTTCCACTAGATGTAAACAGTCAATAGAACTTTGTCTGATGACTAATGTGAAGGGGGGCCGAAGGAGACAGGAATGAGTAATCACTGCTACGAGCTGACCATGCTTTCACATGCGCATTCACATGAGGAGGACCTCCGTTCCATCGCTCATCTGAAGTCAATCTAATTCTCCGGTTGGAACGTTATTCAAGATGTATGTTATCAACATTCTAAAGATTGATTCAGTACATCGTTTGACATGTTTCTACTGACTGTTATGGAACTTTTGGACATTTCGTCACGTTATAGAGGACGCGCTTTGTGACTTTTGAATTGTTTACCAAACGCGCTAACCAAAGTAGCTAATTGGACATAAATAACGGACATTATCGAACAAATCAAGCATTTATTGTGGACCTGGGATTCCTAGGACTGCATTCTGATGAAGTTCATCAAAGGTAAGGAAACATTTATCATGTATTTTCTGGTTTCTGTTGACCCCAACATGGCGGCTAATTTGGCTATTGTTCTGAGCTCCGTCTCAGATTATTGCATGATTTGCTTTTTCCGTAAAGTTATTTTGAAATCTGACACAGCGGTTGCATTAAGGAGAGGTATATCTTTAATTCCATGTGTATAACTTGTATTATCATCTACATTTATGATGAGTATTTCTGTTGAAACGATGTGGCTATGCAAAATCACTTGATGTTTTTGGAACTAGTGAATGTAACGCGCCAATGTAAACTCAGATTTTTTGTTATAAATATGAACTTTATCAAACAAAACATGCATGTATTGTGTAACATGAAGTCCTATGCGTGTCATCTGATGAAGATAATCAAAGGTTAGTGATTCATTTTATCTCTATTTCTGCTTTTTCTGACTGCTATCTTTCGCTGGAAAAATGGCTGTGCTTATTGTGGTTTGATGGTGACCTAACATAATCGTTTGTAGTGCTTTCGCTGAAAAGCATATTTGAAATCGGACACTTTGATGGTATTAACAACAAGATTACCTTTAAAATGATATAAGACACATGTATGTTTGAGGAATTTTAATTATGAGATTTCTGTTGTTTGAATTTGGCGCCCTGCACTTTCACTGGCTGTTGTCATATCGATCCCGGTAGCGGGATGCAGCCATTAATAATGTTATGTAAACGAATATCCTCGGAAAGGTCGCTGCGGCTGCTCCAAATAGCAGTTAAATCGGTCTGCACATGGTGACATTAAAGGGAGACATTGTACTCTTTTCAGTTATGTGCTTTTCCATCCAAATGGTTCTTGAGGGGCTCCATGCAATGTTGCACAACATTGAGTATGCCCCAGTGCGCATGCATATGTGATCACAATTCACACAATGGCTGTGAGATGCACCTGAGTCTAGCTCTCTGCCTTCCATTGGGCCTGACAGACTCCACTGAGCTCTGTGTTTTACTTCCAGGTCACCAGAACGGCCCAGGGACTTAACTGAACATTTTGTCTCCGTTCTAACAGTTGTCTATAACTGTAACTCCAGGCTTCCTCCATCTGAATGTATGGGTATCTTTCCTTGCAGGCATACGTGATAATTCAATTAGGATTCACCCTTTTTTCCAAGCCACTGGTCTATTTAAGGAATATTTTGAAAACTTTTCAGCTATGATTTAAATTGAGTTAAAGTTCCCATCTTGAGTTTTGCCAAGGGAGCAGAATACTGAGACTGGGTGCACTTGGAAGGAAAATTGGCTCCGGTATCGTGGATCCACCGGGGGTGCTTTTGCGTAATCGTAGATCTGGTTTCCAGTGTACTCTTAAAGTCTAATTAATTTGATTCTCTGTGAGAAATGGTCACAATTAGTCTCGTGCCTAATTCTACTTTCCCTCTCAGACCCTCTAAGACAGAATTCTGTTCATGTGTTTTCCTCTCCTGTTCTGTTTGTTGATTGTCACGTTGTGTTGTCATTTCCTGGTATATCCTGGGGAAATGGCAGCATTTTAAACCTCAGTGAGATGTGCTGATCTGAATTCTGTCTTATCTGTCTGCTTTCACCTGCAGTCCTCACCAGGCAATGCCAGCAGATAGCCGTAACCCTCAGATAACATAACACAAACATGTCTGTCTCCATCTCTGTTTTAACCTGGTATTACTTGATGTGTTCTGATAGGAACCAGCATCTTCAATGTGTTACTAAGGTCTCTGCATAATCTAATTGCTACATTCAACGTCTGCCTCCTTTTTCCTATGATTATTTTTAGCAGCAATTTTCATTAGCTGTAAAGTTCAAGTTGGGGGAGATTTAGGGAGGATGGCAGATCAAACACAGCATTTACATATTTGCGACACTAATGAAGACTTACTTTGATTTCCTGCAGAGTCTGAAGACCCAGGCACAGCTCAAACACCTCATCCTCTGTGGGGAGATAGAGAGAAGGAGAGACAAAGAGAGGAGGAGAGAGATAAAGAGGAGAGAGAGAGCAGAATAAGAAACAGTGAATTTCTAACCTGCCGTGTCTCCCGCTGCCTGATTAATTAACACTGCATAAATGAGCTCAAATCTAACAGGAATCATCAGCACATCTCAATTCTCCCATCTGCATCGTGTGTTTTGTGTGTTGTGTGTGTGTGTGTGTGTGTGTGTGTGTGTGTGTGTGTGCGTGCGTGCGTGCGTGCGTGCGTGCGTGCGTGCGTGTTCAATCATTAAGATATTAATCTCTCCCTGCTTGCTCAGTGTTATTTGTCTTTGTGATTTGACCCTGGCTGCTGAATAGGAAAGGTCAGGAGCACATGCTGCACACTGAGTACACACTCACACTCTCTCACACACACACTCACACTCTCTCACACACACACTCACACTCTCTCACACACACACTCACACTCTCTCACACACACACTCACACTCTCTCACACACACACTCACACTCTCTCACACACATACTCACACTCTCTCACACATACGCTGTCACACACACATTGGCTGCCAAGCGCATCTCCAACACCTTTTAAGACAGCTGACTTTTTAGACCAAGCATTCAGAAATAACACAGGCAGTAAGCAAATCTATTACCGTCTGTTAATGATCAGTGCCTAGATGCAACACAGTGTTGGGGGTATTTACCAAGGGGTTTTGTATTGACATTGGTGAAGGGAAGTAACCTTGATGGTGTATAAAATGGCTTGTGGTCATTGTGAGATAGCACCCAGACGGTTTGTATTGATCTCTGTCAGGAACATTACAGTTTAACCCCAGCGATTTATATAATCAAGTTTACTTGTCCAATCCATAGTATTATTCAATTCAATGTTGTTTGTCACAGTCTGTATGTTTACGGAGAAAGAAAAACAAAAGTGTTTCATTGACACTGTCATAACACCTGTATTCCTACCCTGTATGAGTGGACTCTCTTGCTTCATTGACAGTCATTGCAACTGGCTGCAATGCTGCTTTAAATGTTTATGTGACGTAATATGTGATCTCCCCTTCCTTACCGGTGACGTGGGCAGAGCACTGGACACTCTGTCTGCCCAGCTGCAGCTGCAGGCCCCTCACAGAGCCCTGGCCCTCTGTCTGCTCACAGGGTGGACCTTCCTGGGTAGGAAGCAATCTGGCAACACACAACACGGCCATGGTAGAGGTTATTAGGACGCTACTTTGTTCTGTCTCTCACAGGCCAGTTTGTTGATGCTGATGCAGTCTGATGTTGGTTGTGGTTGTGTGAGTGCCTGAGGAACTCAAATGTGTTTGTTGGCGCTCTGTATTTCGGTGCTGGTTGGCAAACCTGGACCCAGGAGTGTTATGTGATGGCTGGGTATTCGTGGGTGTGGTAGAGGTCGACAGAGAAAGAGAGATAGCGAGGGAGAATAAGGCCTCTCACCCAAGCCTCCTGCAGCAGGAGCTGGAGATGCGGTTGTGTTGACTCCCGGTGTTGATGGACGCCTTCACCTCAGTGTCACAGCACTGTGGAAACACAGCAGAACAACTACTGTGTTAACTGACAGTGTACGTGTATAGTCAACACACTTATACTCCCACAAAAGAGAGAACATCAGACAGGAACACGTATATTTGTTCTGCAGCTTTAGTGAAATAGATCTGTTTGATTACAAAAGGCTTTTCATCAAATAGGTCCCAACAGCTCTGCTACGCCTGCCAAGTGCCTGCCTGTAAAACTGCCAAACTACGATATAAAGGCTGAATTAAAGGCTTATCGACTCTAGAGTTTTGGTCAAATTTGTGCTAGTAGGCCATTATTAAGCCACATTTCCCAACCAATTACAAGTAGTGTTTAAGACTAGGTGTTTTCTAGGTTTGGCATAGTTGTTTATATGCAATCACATTTGTATTGATCCTCTGAGTCAGAGACTATTAGACCATGAAGCCTGTGCTGATGATGCAGGACTATTCTGCCTCATGGTTAGAGATAATACCAAACCAACTGTGACTGTTTTAGAAAAAAACACCTATGAAATCATTGGTCTCACTCCAGTGGATGTGTTGACTATTAGTTCAACCATTAGAGCAAGTGACTGTGCTTGTTTTCTGAAAAAGATGATGATCCCATGTTATCTGAGGCCTCTCCATGCTTTTATAATCCTGAATGCATTACTAAACAGTGAAATATTAGCCCAATCAGCAGAGCCTGCGGAATATTCTTCAACTAATCAGCGAACCGGTCAGTTCTTGATTTGTAAATAGTGTTCGTCCAAAACCATTATGCTCAAGGGCAACATCTTCTGTACAAGAGCAACATGATGTTGTCTTCTGAGCCAGAACCATAGAACAGTAAACAACACTTCTGAAGTGAGGATCAGCAGTGCTGTCTTCTCCTGGGTACCTAAAGCATCCTATCTGTCTCACTTCCTGTCATCAAGCCTGTGTGTGTGTGTGTGTGTGTGTGTGTGTGTGTGTGTGTGTGTGTGTGTGTGTGTGTGTGTGTGTGTGTGTGTGTGTGTGTGTGTGTGTGTGTGTGTGTGTGTGTGTGTGTGTGTGTGTGTGTGTGTGTGTGTGTGTGTGTGTGTGTGTGTGTGTGTGTGTGTGCGCATGTGAGTGTTCACCCACCCAGCAGAGCTGCAAACAGCCAGGGTAGTGGTCCTTTATCCTCCTCCACATCTCCCAGTGGTTCCCCGTAGGGCACTTCATGTCACAATGCAGTGATTCACGGTAAAGGGGAAGCAGACATTGCGGCAGATTCTAATGACTGCAGAGGCCTGGCGGCAGGTAGCCTAGTGGTTAAGAACAATGGGCCAGTAACCGAAAGAGAGCTGGTTCGAATCCCCGAGCCGACTAGGTGACAAATCTGTCGATGTGTCCTTGAGCAAGGTACTTAAACCTAATTTCTCCTGTAAATTGCTCTGGATAAGAGTGTCTGCTAAATGACTAAAATATACATGTAAAATGTTCTATAATGAAGTTTCTGTTGTAAATCTCAAGGCTCTTATTAGAATATGACATATCACACTTCTTCGAGTGGAAGGGAGAACAGGCAATGTTGGAGAAAACACGCAACTATGGAGGGAGGATTTAAAACATGTTCACACTTCACAGCATATGTTGGATCCGCATGAGTGAGAACGGAACAAGATGTCACACCCGCCCCCTCTCGATGGAGAGGGAAAGACTCAATGGAGAGTGGACACATAATGATATGCTTCCCTGAACACGAGTTAACACAACCCAGTGACATAACCTCTGTGTCCTCGCTGGGTCAGCAGTACTACCTTGTGGTTTCTGAGTCAGTGTAGCTCATCTCAAGCCTTCTCTAACATCCACCATGTTTTGAATGAATGGTTCGATAGGGGGATGGATGGAAGGATGAATAAAGGTTGGATGGGTGGATAAAAGTTGGATGGGTGGATAAATGAATCATAGATGTAAGGATTACCCCCTAGATTAAAGCCCACTAGGACATCAAATCCCGTTGCTGTGGCTGGGTGTAAAAATGTAGTCCCCGATACACAATATGGTTTTAGTTGAGCTTCCCCCCTTAATCTCTGCAGGCTTCTCACGGCCAGGCTTCTCAGAAGGCCTACAAACATGTGCTTTTGTCTCTGTCTGAGTGGTGAAAAATTCCTCCCTTTCTGTGAAGTTTAAAAATGGCTCCGGAATTAATGGGTAACTATGGAGCTTTTAGCCGCTTAAAAAAACAGAACTAAACAAACGAGATCAAAGATAAGCTGATCCCCATGGAATGCTCCCTGGCGAACCACTCACTTCAAACACACACACAGTAGCTGTGTTTCAATACTCATACTAACCGCACAAACCGTACTATTTGGGACGTAAATTGAGTATATAGTATGCTTATTGGTCATAGTATGGATATAGTTAGTATGCCAAAAGTTCCCGGATGTCGTACTACATTCGCCAAAATACGAATTATAAACTGGGTGGTTTGAGCCCTGAATTCTGATTGGCTGAAAGCTATGGTACATCAGACCGTATACCACAGGTATGACAAAACATTTAATTACATTGGTAACCAGTTTATTATAACAATAAGGCCCCTCTGGGGTTTGTGATATATGGCCAATATACCACGGCTAAGGGCTGTGTCCAGGCACTCCGCATTGTGTCATGCAAAGAACAGCCTTAAGCAGTGGCATATTGGCCATATACACCCACTCGGGCCTTATTGCTTAAGTATTCACCTTATTTATGAACCCGGAAAGAAAACAATGTCCAAACGTTCTGTTTTGTGGAGGACTTCCGTTGTGTCGTTCATGCCTTTTTGCGAACGTTAGCTAGCTAGCTCAAAATGTCGTGGGATCATACCAAAAAACAAACTTTCAAAGTCAAATGGAAAGTCTGTGTCACATCCGCTGATTATTCAAGAGTGGGAGGACGATATGAAGAAATGGCCGAATATCACCTCCGAAGACATCTTCAATTATTTTGTCTCGTCTCTCAGTGTGGATGGGTCAGAGGTGAGGAGCTACAAAAGCGCAGAGGCATATCAATACCTCCACAGCGGCAGAGTTGGGCGGGTGCTTATTCACTGTCTTGAGGATGACAACCTGGTGTTCCTCAAAGCAGATGTCCAGCCCAGTCAGAGCAAAACACACCATCATTCTGCCTGGATTCTTATATCATCTGTCGGCACGGTGGCGAGTGCAGGGTGTTGTTGTGTTGCAGGGCAGGGGAAGTCTTGCAGTCATGCAGATGTACTACTATGGAAGGTAGTTAGCTCGCTGGCTTTTTTTTTAGTTATTTAGCTAGCTAACTAATTGTGATGATACCATATCACTGACCAGAACGTTAACTAGTACAACATGCATACACGTTTTTGGTTTCAATGGCTCATTGTGTAAGTATATCAGTTTAATCTCGAATGGCAATGAGGTAGGTACCGAATCAAGGCGAGTTTTACAATCTAATAGGAAATTACCGGCATAACCTAAACCTACTAGTTAAAAGGAGACTGTGTAAACTAGTTAGCTGTGAACACCATGTAAACTTGTGTTCTGTGCTGTAATTTACTATTCTATCAGTAGTGTTTTGTTGAAGGGGCAGAATGCTGTGTATGGAGGATTGACAGGAGTGTCCTGTACAGATGAGCAATGCCAGTGGCACTCTGGGATGCAGCGGAATTTAGCTCCAAAAAGGTTGAGCGAGATCTGTTTCAAACGTTACCAAACCAAGTGACGAGTTCTCTGACAGCGCCCCAGCCGCTTCTCCATCTCTACCTCCAACTCCTGCGTACCATTCCAAAACTTTTATTAAGTGCGTTGTGGAAGGGGTCAATGTTCCAGTGAGGTGCCTTCTGCACAAGTGCATCAAAGCTAAACTAAACAGTCATCAGGTTCCAGCAGCAGCCACACAGCTACAGCAGCCTTATGGTAAACACGGTATTAACATGCAGTGTCAGAAATGCTTTTCATTTTATGACGTTTATGTTAAGCTGGAGAAGTGTCAATGTGCCAGCTTGGAGGAGGTCACTAAAGCACAGAGTGTCTCCCATGCGTGGTATGACGCGCGTAAACTTCGGATCACTGCTAGCTCAGAAAATAAGGTTTGTGTGCGCACCCTAACACATCACGACAACTTTGTGCGGGAGCATCTCTTCCCCCAGGTTCTGCAACCACAGATGGCACGGAGAGCGAGCAGGTGGCCTACACATAGATGGAGAGCTGTGGGATTAGTCTGGAGAGTAGAGGCACAGTAGTGAGTGTCAAGGAGCCATGGCTTTCTGTAAGCCCAGATGGAGTGTTAAACTCTCAAGAGCTATTCGAAATCAAATGTCCTCTTCTGATTAAAAAGTGTGAGTCTCTGACTGAACTGTTCTCTGGCAAACTCACCGATGTGAAGCTGGTGCATGGGGTTCCTCAGCTGCAACCTAATGCAGCCCGTGGGTACTACATGCAGGTGCAAATGGTGATGTTCTGCACAGGACTGGAGAGATGGGTTAGCAGTTGATGTTATTCTTCAATAACACAGACCCCAAAGCAAATCAGGGGGAGAAAAATATATTTATTCAAAGAGAACAAATCCTTGTTGTTATGCTTGAAAGTAGATGGCAGATGTTTATTCTTCCCTGTCCTCAATGTTTCTCCTCTGAACAAAGAGACAGGATGTAGTTTATAACCCAACCCTAGCCTGTGGTTGACCAATTAGATTTCCTTGCAATAAAACTGGGCCAATGGCCAAATAACAAATATCCTGTTTCAGGCTCAATGTATAGACAATTTGGACCAATGAGAACTTGCCACATGGAGCTATGAGACACGGATTGAAATTCCTCCCGTGTCCCTGACCCATTCATCTTCAGTTCCCCATTACAGAAAAACAACTATTTCCGTTGATAATGAATTCCCTCTTGACCTTTAGTCCTCTGCGTTGTGTATTTATCTTTGAATATTCGTACAGATGCAAAGTGCTTGTCTGGGCTCCATCCGAGCAGGTTGTTATTGATGTGCCTTTTGATGTTAAGTTCTGTGCTGATGTTATTCCTAAACTGAAGGCATTCTATTTCACACATTTGCTGCCAAGGATAGTAGATGAGTTCCAGTCAGGCAGACTAACTCTGTGCTCCAAGTATGTTCATCTATGTGTTATCTAGGGGCCTTATACTTTTTTTTAAATAGTTCATATATTTTGTGTCTTGTAAAGCTCTGTCAGCTCTACCTTATTATCGAAGCATAACTCTTGATTTGTGTTTTTTTTGTCTGTCACAGTTCCCCTTCATATGCACATTTACCTGATTATATTTGCATAATTCTTGTTTTTTTATATCTTGTCTTGTACAGCTCTCTTCATACATGTTTATCTAATGCCTACGGATAATGATTTATGAATGTTTTTATTGTACCTTGTTATAGCTCTCTTTTCATATGGCACTTCATGAACTTATCTAAGCATACCATAATTAATCTTTCACTTGGCAAATGATGGTGTTAATAAATACCACTATGAAATTCAACTTCGTTGACATTTTCTTTTGATACTTAACATTTTGAAATGAAGGACGAGGAGGCATGTCTAAAGGTTTCAAATGTGTTTTCAGTTTGATTCTGGGTTTGGTTTTCAAAGGCACAAATTAAGAATACTGTGCAAAGCTGTCGTCAAGGCAAAGGGTGGCTGCTTTGAAGAATCTAAAATACAAAATATATTTTGAATTGTTTAATAGTTTTTTGTTTACTACATGATTCCATATGTGTTATTTCATAGTTTTGATGTCTTCACTATTATTCTAAAATGTAGAAAAAAGTAAAAATAAAGAAAAACCCTTGAATGAGTATGTGTGTTCAAACTTTTGACTGGTACTGTATTTACACCCCTTTGCTATGACACTCAAAATTGAGCTCAGGTGTATCCAATTTCATTGTATCATCCTTGAGATGTCACTACAACTTGATTGGAGTCCACCTGTGGCCAATTCAATTGTTTGAACAGGATATAGAAAGAAACCACAGTTGACGGTGCATGTTAGAGCATAAACTATAACATGAAGTCCAAGGAAATGTCTGTAGATCTCTGTGATATAAATGTGATGAGGCATATATCTGGGGAAAGGTATAAAGTGTTGAAAGTTTCCAAGAGCACAGTGGTCTCCAGCATTGGGAAACTGAAAAAATATGGAAGTACCCAGACTCTGCCTAGAACTGGTTGTCCGACCAACCTAAGCAACTGGGCAAGAAGGACCTTGGTCAGGGAGGTGACCAAGAACCACTCTGACAGAATTACAGAGTTCCTTGGCTGAGAAGGAATAACCTGCCAGAAGGACAACCGTCTCTACAGAACTTCACCAATCTAGTCTTTATGGGAGAGTGGCTAAACGGAAGCCACTCCTAAGAAAAAAGCACATGACAGCAGGCAAATCCTTGATGAGAACTTTGTTCAGAGTGCAAATGACCTTAGACTAGGGCTAAGATTTACGTTCCAACAGGACAATGACCCCAAGCATACTTCCAAAGCAACGCTGGATTGGCTTCAGAACAAGAATGTGAAAGTCCTTGAGTGGCCCAGCCAAAGCCCAGACTTGAATCCCATTGAAAATCTGTGAAAAGACTTGAAGATTGCTGTTCACCGCCGCTCCCCATCTAACTTAACAGACCTTATGAAAATCTGCAAGGAAGAATGGAGACAATCCCCAAATCCAGATGTGTAAAGCTGATACAGATATACCCAAGACGACTCAAAGCTGTAATCGCCGCCAAAGGTAACTCGGGTGTGAATACTTATGAAAATTAGATATTTCTGTATTTGATTTTAAATACATTTGAAAACATAATTATTTTATTTTTACTTTGTCATTATGGGGTATTGTGTGTAGATGGGTGAGATTTTTTATTGTCAATTAATCAATCAATTGTATTTATAAATTACTTCTTACATCAGCAGATCTCACAAAGCGCTGTACAGAAACCCAGCCTAAAACCCCAAACAGCAAGTAATGCAGGTGTAGAAGCACAGTGGCTAGGAAAAACTCCCTAGAAAGGCCAGAACCTAGGAAGAAACCTAGAGGAACCAGGCTATGAGTGGTGGCCAGTCCTCTTCTGGCTGTGCCGGGTTGTAGTTAAAGTTATTGTAGTTAATCCATTTTGAATTCAGGCTGTAACAACAAAATGTGGAATAGGTCAAGGTGTATGATACCTTCTGAAGGCGCTGTACGTGTATGAGTTCATCAACAAAGATCTATCTATTCCAAACCACATTGATTTGTTGGAACCTCGAATGCTCTCACAGGTATGCTTCAGGCAGGTGTGATTCAGAAAGCCAGTCAGTTAAATGCTGCTAGGTAACACTGGGGACATTGGAAATACACTGGGGACATTGGAAATACACTGGGGACATTGGAAATACACTGGGGACATTGGAAATACACTGGGGACATTGGAAATACGCACCACACTACCTTGCGATGACATGACATCAGTCAGAAATGATGCAACTGAGTGGGTGGTTTTTGTGTGGCAGTCATCCTTGGTCTATAGAGTGACTCAGGTGAGGTGATCTGGAGGAGGGAAGGTACACAGTAGTCTCTGCCGCCAAGGTCAAACTCCTTTAATTGGGGGTATATTTTTGTACCTCTCAGTGGAGTTGATGCTTGGTTAGTCTCGTGTATGTAGTTGTTGTTTCATCAGTCTGAGCCTGTATTCCAGACAATCAATACTTGTGGGTGGGTGCAGTATGGTGTTTTAAAGTTAGTCCAATTATTACGTTGCAGTATGTGGATTGTCAGTGGGTTGTGTGCAGAAATAATATAGCCTGAACATACGGAGTCAGAATTTAATTGAATGCTATTCATTCACTGAAATGAATGATGTTGCCAGTGAACTCAATGCATTTGCATTACTGGTTTGTCTTCCCATCTTGCATATAGATTGATTCTACCGATGTTGTTCGTATGATTATCTTATGATGTTAGTATGATGGGGTCTTCAGCTGTGTGTTAACTTCATTATGAGTCTGTTGTTGATCCTGTAGGTGGAGAAGTTGCTGTTACAGTGTGTTACGTTAGCTCTTCCTTTAGCCACAGACACAGTGTGACGAGAGTGTCTGAGGGGTGCAGAGGGCCGATATGGGGACTCTACAAACCATAGAATCAAAGCCATTAAGAATTGATGAAAGCGGGCTCAGTAGAATACAATGAGGGAATGCATCATCTGGATAAATGATGAGTCACTGTCGTCTCTCTGAGTGCTTCTCTCTCCTCCTATCCCTTTATCTCTCCCTTTCACTCCTCTTTTATTGTCATATGGAATGGACCTGAATAGTATCTGAGATTTAATTTAGGCTAATAAAAAACCCATGAGGCCAAAATGAAGGAAGGATGGGTGTTCAAGCGTACCTTGCACTGGACCAGCAGGGCAGTGAGAGGACTCTCCTTCCTCCCCTCCTCTGTTTTAAGGTTCCCAGCCGTGCTGCTTGTCTTCCCCCCGGCCTCGCTGCTGTCCTCCTCCTCGTCCGACCTTGTCTCTAGGCTCCTCTCGCTCTCCTCCGGCGAATCCCTCTCCTCCGTGGAGTCGTCAGCCGTGCTCTCGCTCTTCTCCTCTGCGTCGCCGGTGCCCCCCTCCTTGCTGTCGACCAGGGGCGAGGGTCTCCCCACGTGGGCCTCGCCACGCAGTTGTGGGATGTTTCCCGCCATGAGGCGGCGCTGCACGATGCTGTGGGGCTGCTGTAACCAGGAGACAGGGCAGGTAGAGGGATGTCAGACACCATTTTCAATGGGTTAATCCTAGTCCTGGACTAGATTAGATTGATTTGATTTGGATCACTTTTAGTCCCCATTTGGACTAATCTTCCAAGAGTCCTTAAACATTAAAATACAATTTATAATACGAACACATTTTCACATATAACACACTATTACAAACATACAAAATATACTAACATAATGACCCAATAAATACTCAATCTAAAAAATATAGATTCTTCATCTACTATAGTCCCACAACATTTATATATATTATATTTAAATCGTTTTAAAATAATGTTTAAATTTATATATTTAAAGGTTTCTAGTTTGCTCAGTTAATTTATTC
Organism: Salvelinus alpinus; assembly: GCF_045679555.1. NCBI lineage: Eukaryota > Metazoa > Chordata > Actinopteri > Salmoniformes > Salmonidae > Salvelinus > Salvelinus alpinus. Next base: position 13,602,191 of record NC_092122.1, read on the forward strand.
CATTTCTTTATTGCTCTAATCGAAATGTTCTTTTGCCTATTTCTCTTTTCTGTCTGGATAACGCATAGATGGTGGACAATCTATTCCTAGTATTTACGGAATGTCTGTCTCTTACCAACTGAATACCGTTGTGAATAGAACTTGGCCGTTTTAAATGATGTATATTATGAAATAAAATAAGCATGTTTTTTTCAATTATCTTGTCGATTGATGACCAACCAAGAACACTGCGCATGACTGCAACAGAAGAACCATATCTCCACCTTAAAACAATCCTTGCTGCTTTGTTCTGTGCATTCTGCAGCCTCCTAACTTCACTTGATGATGCATTTCCCCAGACCACAGAACAGTAGTTCACCTGACTCTCAATTAATGCTTGTGTTATTTGCTGAATAATTTTTCCTGGTAAATATTTATGTAACGGCAGATTTCCTCCTCTTCGTCTGAAGAAGAGGTGTAGCAGGGATCGGATCAAGACGCAGCGTAGTAAGTGTCCATGTTTTTTAATATAATCAACTAAACAAGACACAATACAAAATAACAAAAGTAAATCTAACCAAAACAGTCCCGTGTGGCACAAACACTGACACAGGAAACAATCACCCACAAACCAACAGTGAAAAACAGGCTACCAAAATATGGTTCCCAATCAGAGACAACGCAAAACACCTGCCTCTGATTGAGAACCATATCAGGCCAATATGACAAACCTAAACATAGAAACACAGAACATAGACTGTACCCACCCAGCTCACGTCCAGCTCACGTCCTGACAATTTAGCTATCCTTCTGATAATGCAAGCTGTTTTAATTTTTTTTTTTACATAGATTAGTTATTTGAGACGACCATGATAAGCAGTTGTCTAGCTGCACTCCCAATAGTTTGGTTTCTGCCACTTCTTCAATTTGTACTCCTCCCATACTTAATTGTATCCCATGCTGTTTTGGCCTTTTCCTAGTTGAACAGACCAACATAACTTTGGTTTTCTTGGTGTTTAAAACAAGTTTGTTTTGGCAAACCCACTCCCTGATATTCTCCAAATCTCCTTGTAAAGCTTGCTGTACCTGTTGAACCGATTGTCTTGCTGCATAAATTGTAGTATCATCTGCAAATATAGTAGCTTGAGTTTCAGCTAAGGCATAGGGAAGGTCGTTGGTATATATTAAATAAAGAAGTGGCCCAAGGCAGCTGCCCTGCGGTATTCCACAGTTTATTAACACATGAGGGGAAGAAAATGAACCATTGATATAGGTGGACTGTTTCCTGTCAGTTAGATATGACTGTACCCAATTCAATGCTACCTCCTTAAAACCATAATGCATTAATTTTGTCAAAATTATTTAATGATCCACTAAATCAAATGCTGCACTGAAATCTAAAAATAGTACACCCACAAACTTGCCATTATCCATAGCATTGAGCCACTGGTCTGTCATGTCAACCAATGCAGTGGTAGTGGAATGGTTTTTGCGATAAGCATGCTGATTGGCTGTAATCAGATCATTCTTTTCCATGTACTCTCACATTTGTCTACTCACAATACCCTCCAATATCTTACTGAGTGTAGGGAGTAGACTAATTGGTCGACTATTGGCAGGAGTAATGGGTTCTTTGCAGTCTTTCGGAATAGGACACAGTTTCGCATGCTTCCATACATTTGCAAACATCCCCTTTTCCAGTGACCAATTAAATATGTATCTCAGTGGAACTGCAATCTGGGGAGCAGCACAGCGAAGCAAAAAATTGTCCATAAGACCATAACCGGTAGATTTACCATCAGGTAATGACTTCAATAGGTTTAACACCTCCTCCACTGACACCGTTTGCAGACTAAAAGAGCAGATCTTGTTGCTCATAATATGATCATCAATCCATTGGACAATAGCTTGTTTGGAAGAATGTATGTTTACATTGTTGCTCAGTAATTACATTTTCTTTGTAAAAAAATCTGTAAAATCATTGGCAATATCAACTGGTTTTGTTATTATTCTCCCATCAACCTCCACACTAGATGGGCATGATGAGATAGATGTACCAAGTAAGCCCTTAACTGTGTTCCATACCTTTTTAGAATCATTTTTACAATCAATAAAAGCATTGTTGTAAAATAACTTTTTTTTCTTTCGATTCAATTTAACTACATAATTACGTAATGTTCTATAATTCTGTTCATCAATTTCTAAATTTTGACTTGGCTGCTAAGACTTTTGCCATATTTCTTTGAGAAAAAGCCTCACCCAGTTCATCATCAATCCATGGAGATGGACGGGCACCAACTGTACTCTTTCTTATAGGGGCATGATGGTCCATTACCTCAGTGAGCAAATCAATAAAAATTCTGTAGTGTGATTTAAATCATCCTCTAGATAAATCAGCTCCCAGGGTACAGCAGCCAAATCATTTAGAAATAGCTCATGATTAAATGTTTTAAAATGTCTTTTGACCACAATCCTAGGGGGTGTCTTTGGAACCTTGGTGTTCATGGTTATGGTCACAATATTATGGTCTGTCCAGCCCACTGGCATTGATCTGGCTTTTAAGCATTGCAATGGTATATTACAGAAAATCAGATTAATGCATGTGTCTGAACGATGACCCAACTTAATTGATGATCTAGTAGTATCATTAGAAGAAAAAGAAACGCACACCTATTTAGGCGAGGTGCTGGCTAGCGGAGTAGAAAACTTAAAAATAAAGGAGACCTGGGAGCTCAGATGCAAAAATTGAATTACCAACGTTTCGACAGCCAAGCTGTCTTCATCAGGGTATAATCCAATTATACCCTGATGACTGTCCTTTATTTTCTAGTAGTATCATTAACCATTTGTTTCAAATCACAGTTCTTGGCATATCTCATCAATTTTGTTCTATTCGAATTATTGTGATCCTTCCAATTTATATTAAAATCACCCAAGATAAATACATCTCTGTTGCTATCTGTGGCCTGGTCAAACCCAGTACATAAGTTATCCAGATAGGACACCATAGAGCTAGGAGGTCTATACACACATCCTACCAATATGGCTGCCTGGTGAGGCAGATGTACCTGAGCCCATAGTGCCTCTACTTGACATACATTAAGGTCATCCCTCCTCTTAAAAGGTATAGGATTCTGAATGTACAGTGCTCCACCCCCACCATTCCTATTCCTATCTCTTCTCAGTAGACTATATCCGTGAATGTTAATTTGCCCATCATTTACAGATGCATCCAAATGCGTTTCGGTCAAAGCAAAAATATGAATATTATTTATGTTGACCAAGTTAAAAACCTCATGTATTTTGTTAGGAAGGCTACATACATTAACCTGAGCTATATGCAGCCCTTTCCTTATCAAGTGGAGATCAATAGAGCATGTATTTGTTATAGTTGAAGTTGTCATGATACACTACAACACACAAACTCACATTTGAACATTAAATTAAAATAGCCAGGGAGTTACTCTAGAGTCCTGATACAATTGCCCGTTGAAATAAAGTTTATCCATCACCATGGAGACTCGTTGATTCAGGCAACAAGATTAGAGAGTTTAATAGTCACATGTACAGGGTTGCAGATGTAATTACAGGGTACAGTGAAATTATTGAGCTCCAGGATCCAACAATGCAGGACAAAGTGAAAAAACTATAAAAATGTAATAGAAAATAATAAAATAATAATATATACATACAGTCGTATGAAAAAGTTTGGGCACCCCTCTGAGGCTGCATAATAATTTACTCTGTCGTCACAGAAAATGATCACAGTGGCATGCCATTCATTTTCTAATAAAAGCTGAGTACTGGGGTATTCTCCAGACAAAGATTTTTAGTGTAGCAATATTAAGTTGTATGAAATTAAATCAGATGTGAAAAATAGGCTATGCAAAAATGTGGGCACCCTTGTCATTCTGTTGATTTGAATACCTGTAACTACTTAGCACTGATTCATTGGAACACACAATTGGTTTGGTGAGCTCATTAAGCCTTGAACTTCATAGACAAGTGCATCCAATCATGAAAAAAGGTATTTAAGGTGGCCAATTGCAAGTTGTTGTTCTCTTTGACTCTCCTCTGAAGAGTGGCAACATGGGGGCCTCAAAACAACTCTCAAATGACCTAAAAACAAAGATTGTTCAACATTATGGTTTAGAGGAAGGCTACAAGAAGCTATCGCAGAGATTTAAGCTGTCAGTGTCCACTGTGAGGAACATAGTGAGGAAATGGAAGACCACAGGCACAGTTCTTGTTAAGGCCAGAAGTGGCAGGCCAAGTAAAATATCGGAGAGGCAAAGGCGAAGGATGGTGAGAACGGTCAAAAAACAGCCCACAGACCACCTCCAAAGACCTACAACATCATCTTGCTGCAGATGGTGTCACTGTGCATCGTTCAACAATTCAGCGCACTTTGCACAAGGAGAAGCTGTATGGGAGAGTGATGCGGAAGAAGCCGTATGGGAGAGTGATGCGGAAGAAGCCTTTTCTGCACACACGCCACAAACAGAGTCGCTTGAGGTATGCAAACGCACATTTGGACAAGCCAGCTTCATTTTGGAATAAGGTGCTGTGGACTGATGAAACGAAGATTGAGTTATTTGGTCATAACAAATTGTCAGGGGTGCCCAAACTTTTTCATACGACTATATTACAAATGTGGCAATGTTCATTGGGGTGGGGGCAGGGTGACTCAAAATGACGTCACTAGAGAATCTCCATTGAAAGTGCTTTTTAGTCTTGGACTAGGCTTAATCTGTGTCTGAGATCCCGCCCCTTAGTTTAATAGGTAGTGCACAGTAGACCTGGAATGGTAAATAAATAGAAAAGAGAACCAGCTAGGGGCAGCAGGTAGCCTATTGGTTAGAGCGTTGGGCCAGTAACCGAAAGGTTGCTGGATCGAATCCCTGAGCCGACAAGGTAAAAATCTGTCGTTCTGCCCTTGAACAAGGCAGTTAATCCACTGTTCCCCGGTAGGCTGTCGTTGTAAATAAGAATTTGTTTTTAACTGACTTGCCTAGTTTAATTAAGGTTAAATTTAAAACAATGTTGTTCAATGTTAGAATGTTATGATGATTCCATATTCTTCAGGACAGAGAGTTCTTTAAATATGATACATTTCTATCTTAGTGTTCTGTACAGCTTTCATGTTCATTTACTCAGACCAACCCCATTCCATAGAGATATTAAGGCAACTGTTGTTTTATGATTTGATACTTGCCTGGATGACGAACAAGAAATTCGATTTTAAACCATTTCAAAACAACTGGTGGGCAATGGCTGAGTTGAACAATTGTTTTCATGTGATAAATCTAAAATTAATAGAATTTTGAGCTCCAGAGCCTCATGGTAATCTAATTGTTTTCCAGTAGGGAGTCACTCTAGAGAAAGATGGAAATAGTTTTTCTAAAAGGCCATGTGGTCTGAAGTGAACAGAAGGTCAGCTAACACCAGCAAAACCAACAGCATCAATTCACCAGAAGGAGGATGTCAGTCATTTCAGATATCATAACTGCTGCTGAAAAACGATGCTGCTACTGACGTGATGGAAACATCCATTGTCTCTATGCCAGAGGCACATCGTTAGCTGTAAATAGCGTGTGCACGCTTATGTGTGTGTAGGCCCGCCTCCAATTTGATGTGTTTTTATCTGCACTGTGCATGTCTGTACAATATGTAGCCTACAAAATAGTTGTTCTGCTTGTATCACACAGTTGCTGGTCTCAAATCTCACCTTTGCGGCCTCATTGTCAGTTCACTTGAGGTGTTGAAGGTTTCAGGTAATGACCACAACATCAGAGCATATCAGAGCCAAGCCGAGCTGTCTGTCAGTCTCCTCCTGGGCTCATTTCACCCTGTGCTCCAGCTCTCCCTGTCAGCCCGTCAAAGTGATTACTGGTCAGTGCTCTCATACTGGCTCACACAATAGATCGTATCAGGCCTCTGTATACCTCTGTGGGTAGGTGTTCTATTGATCAGGGAGGAAGTGCTCTCTGGAGACGCCAGTTTTACTTAGAGCTTCTCTGTTATAGGGCTTATTGACACTGTAATCAGGCATATATGCACTCTCTCTCTCTCCCTCATATATACTGTAGCTCTCTCTCACACACACACACACACACTCTCACACGCACCTAGAAGCAGGTCTACGTATGTGTGATAACCACATGATCAAGGTCAAATTAATAGGTACGCAAAAACAGGAATCTTGTTTGCTCCGACTTTTCTAAGACTTCAGTGGGTATACTGTATATAATGAACTCCAAAGTATTGGGATATTGGCTTTTTTATTGTTTTGGCTCTGTACTCCAGATTTGAAATGAGACAATGACTATGAGGTTAAAATACAGACTGTCAGCTTTAGTTTGAGGGTATTTTCATCCATATCAGGTGAATCGTTTTGGAAATGACAGCCCTTTTTGTGCATAGTCCCCCCATTTTAGGGGACCTAAAGTATTGGGATAATTCACTCATGTGTATTAAAGTCGTCAAAAGGTTCGTATTTTGTCCCATATTCCCAGCACGCAATGATTACATCAAGCTTGTGACTCTACAAACTTGTTGGATGCATTTACTGGTTGTTTTGGTTGCGTTTCAGATTATTTTGTGGCCAATAGAAATGAATGGTAAATAATCTATTGTGTCATTTTGGAGTCACTTTTATTGTAAATAAGAATAGAATATGCTCCTAAACACTTCTACATGAACGTGGATGATACCATGATTACGGATAGTCCTGAATGAATCATGAAAAATTATGAGTGAGAAAGTTGCAGACTCACAAATTTCATACCCCCAAGACATGCTAGCAATTACAATATCAGCATTTGGGGGGGGGTATGGTATTTGTGCATCTGTAACTTTCTCACTCAGCATTATTCACAATTCATTTCAAAATCTCTGAGCGATGGCTACTGTAAAGTCAGCAAGATTGCATTAGAAGAGTAGGCTCAAATGAAGATCCTACATCTGTAGGTGGGTTCTGCTGCTGGTATTGTGGGAGACTGCAGTTTCTCTAAAGGCTCTGTGTCACACCGGAAGTGTCTGGTGAGAGTTTACACAGATGTGACCCTTGACCTCCTCAACACTTTCAGGAGATGAGCAGGTGTCCGTTCTGTATGAAGCCTTGAGTCTGTAGTCTAGTGCCTCCTCTAAAAGATAACATTACAGAGAGAAGCTGCAGGACACCACAGCACAAACAGCCTCATTACTATGTTGTGATACAATGCCACCTCTGATAGAGTTATTTTATAGTTCTATAATAAATCATGTTATTTGACATTTTCTCTGTATGTTAGTGTTATTAGAAAACCTCATAGCCTTGGTACCTTGTATCCTGCTATCTTTGCATATAAATGAAGTATTATATGGCCCACTCCTGTAATCACAGTATTGTATTATATTGCACCCAGATACGAAGAGCACAAATCCCCAGAGGGTTGACTGTCCAAAATACTGCGATTGCGCAATCATACCCAATAGCCTGAGGAACAGATGGAGCAAGACGGAGAGGAAGAAGGAGGATAAATGCCACTCTGGTATTTGGTCCAGTTCTTTTCTCAGTTGATTGTATTGTTCATCATTGTTTTGTATTGTGCAGGGCTCATTTACCATTCTCTACACAGGGCTGGAAGCTGCAGCTTGTTTACAATATGAATGATGATGAGGGGAGAGTTTAGGAAGGTAGAGACAGGGAGATAATGAATGATAGAGAGATCCCAGCTATAATACTGTCCTCTTATTTATTTTACTAGGCAGTTAAGAACTAATTCTTATCTTCAATGATGGCCTAGGAACAGTGGGTTAACTGCCTTGTTCAGGGACAGAACAACAGATTCGTTTACCTTGTCAGCTCGGGGATTTGAACTTGCAACCTTTCGGTTACTAGCCCAATGCTCTAACCACTAGGCTACCCTGCCGCACTGCTCTGTGTGTGCGTGTGCGCGTGCGTGTGCGTGCGCAGTGTTTATAATGGCTTTCCTCCTGCTCCGCAACACTGATTGACATCTGTCTCTCGGTAACACACCCTGTCAACCTAGAGGATGTGGATACTGGAACCGATACGGGAACCGACATGGGTATGATGTGAGAGGTATTCAATCACTCCCAGAGGACATGGAACTTAGATAGAAAAATCCTTCTGTATTGTTCCAAAGCAACTAGTTTGGGCATTACACAATTTATCTGGGTATTTTAGAAGCTACCAGTCTGTATGTTACTGTCCTCCTAACCCAGCCTCAGTTCTAGCTGATCGTGTAGTTGCTAGGCTGAGCTGTGTTAGTCAGCTCTGACACAAGCTGTGAAGAAGGCCTATCCACAGGAGCCCTCCCCAGAATAGGCTTTTCACAATGAGCAGCTCGACGTCTGCTCCACACCACTCCACATCAATCAACAGGACCACTTGGACAGGCCTGAATCATAGTGATCTATTATTATAATCTTCACCTCCTTCTGGTCCTGGAGCAAAGTGGACAGTGTTTTCTGACTGTGTCATATCTGACAACCGTTCAAATCAAGCCCCTGTGGTTCCTTTGACCTCACACTCACCTTTCCCCAGCAATTATCACCCATAGAGACTGGTTTTATCTCGATATCCACAACCCTTTATCAAAGATGTCATTGGAAAACCAGCAGTGTGTCGTTCTCGTTTGACCCCCACCATTCAGTCTTCTATCTTCCATCAGCACCAGCCTTACAGAAGGCAACACAGAAAATACGTAATTTCAGCAGTTTTCTCATTTACATTTCTCAAAGCTTGCAGCATCAGATAATTTATCTAAATTCGACACTGATTAAGGGTACTTCAACACATATTCCCCTGATCCTTCCTGCTGTAATGAACAGTATGTGTACGGAAACACACACAGGGAGATAGATATTGAACCCAGGTAAATGTGTGGCTGGCTGATGGATGGGCTTCCCTGGGTGAACTACTAAAGGTTTATCTGGAGGGAGGAGTCACAGTCTGCGTCCACAAATGGCTCCCTGTTCCCTATTTTGACAAGAGCCCCATAGTATCCCAATAGGGTGTCATTTCAGACACAGTCTGTGGTACTGCTGATTTATCTGACTGCGTCCCAGTGTGTTGCTTTTTACATGAATTTACATGAATTTTTTTTTAAGAGAGAGAGAGAGAGACAGAGAGAGAGAGAGAGAGAGAGAGAGAGAGAGAAAACCCTCCTTTAAATCCTATTATTATAAATCAGTTAAAGTAGAACTCCATTACCCATACCTCCCCTCCTCATTGCTCCTCTCTGACTGGCAAAGAGCAGAGCAGATTGAAGCTGACAGCAGTGTACACAATGTAATTCCCCCTGCTCCATGTGAGTGAGGAGGCAGCTGGCTGTTGTAGGTTCCGATTGCCCTGCAGCTACAGCGAGGTCAGACGGTTTGGATGCAGATCCTCTGTCCACAACAAGCGGCATGTGTGCAGGGGTCGTGAACTGCCATACAGTCTGTGCCCTGGCCTTTTTTATCAAGTTCAAATGCAATTCACTGTTCTAGCGCTGCACTTTGGCGGAAGTGCTTCGTCTTTTGTCTGGTTTCAGGGACAGGGATGAAAGCGGCTGTAAAATAAGCCGTTTGGAGACAAAGATTATAATAATGTGTGATGTTGCGTCTGGCCTCTAGCCATGACATCCTCAGAGGCACGGTGGAGTGCTAAAGCAAACAGTAGGATTTCAGGGCTTCTGCAACAACAACAAAAGAATATATCGACCAAATACCGCAAATAAACGTTGATTATTTATTCAGTTTCAGCTGTCACAGTGGACACGTCCCTTTTGTGCCAACCGTCAAATGGCAAAAGCATGAGTACATGTAAAATTGTTTCGTTTTGCCAAATAGCTCATACAAGGCATTTATTTGATTTGTCACACTAAATATGGAGTTACCCCTATTGAATCCCCCCTGGGAGAAGGTAGCAGTCATACATCAGACATTATGCTATGCAACACCGTTATGGTTGTAAATGCATGCTGATAGGTGGTAGTCTTTATTGGCTAAGTGGTTAACTTGGAATTGGCATCCCTGCTATGAATTAGGCTAATCTTTGTCTGCATCCATCAGCGTTCATGCAGATTAGATTATATTGGCTGATATCATGGTTAGCCGTCATTCATTTCAGCCAGCAGAGATGATGACTGGATGAGTCTTAAATAGTGATTTGTGATGGTTGGTTAAACATGTACAAAGGATGTGAAGGTTCCTGTCCCTTCCTGTCCCTCCCCTAGTTGGTCTCTAGAAATAAATTAGCTGTAATTAAAGAGTATAACTTCCCATAGCCTTTCTGGTACTGAAAGTATGGAGTAGAGATTGAAATACATTTTTTATTGGCATGACATATAATATTTCAATGAGTGTTGTTAACACTGTATAACACTATTGATGAATACCAACTGTTGTTCCCCATAGGCTAGATGGCCATTGTTTCGTTTTTTTGAAATATTCAAATTGACTAGATACAGAAGCAAACTGACCCAGTTAGACAACCAGTCCAGTCAAACCACTAGACATGGCACAAAAGGTTAAGAGGAAAAACAACTTGGACGTTTATAGAATATCAATCATCAATGACCTCGTCCTTCTCTGTCTGTATCCTGTCTGTCATATTCTAGCATTCCATCTTGCATAATTTCAAGCCCTCCTCAAATACACATACATATACACACACACACACACACATATACACACACACACTGTTTCTCTGTGTTCTTCATACATATTGCAGACTGCTGATTCGGCTGATGAGTGTCTTGCTGTGACCTCCCTCGGAACACGTCCACAGTGTTCCAGTTCAAACCGGTCACTATGATGCTCACTCTCTCTCTCTTTCTCTCTCCCTCCCTCCCTTTTGTCATGGCATGTCCTCTTTTCTCTCTCTCTCTCTCTCACTCGCTCTGAGAGATTAAAGCCTAATTGCCGTGTGGGCTAATTATCTGACTGCAACAGGCTCCTCTCTCTGTCATGGCTGAAGTCACATGACTCTGCTAATGCCTGCTTTTCCATTTGGATCAAGGTCCCCAGCCCCTGGCTTCCTGTCATACAAACCATCAGGGTGTAGCCAGCGACACATCTGCTCTCTCTCTCCTCTCTTCTCTCTCTCTCCCTCCCCTCCCTGTCTCTCTCTCTTTCTACTCTCGATCTCTCCCCTGCCATCCCCTGTCTGTTTCACCCAGGTATTTTTAGGTGGCTGTCTGTCTGCTGCCGCCCATCAAAGCTTTTGACAACTGAGAGAGGGAGAGAGTGGATGAGAGAGAGCGGGGAGGGTGAGAGAGTGCAGAGAAGAGAGAAACAGGTAGGAAGAGAGTGTGGAGAGAGGGTGGAGGGTGAGAGAGTGCAGAGAAGAGAGAAACAGGTAGGAAGAGAGTGTGGAGAGAGGGTGGAGGGTGAGAGAGTGCAGAGAAGAGAGAAACAGGTAGGAAGAGAGTGTGGAGAGAGGGTGGAGGGTGAGAGAGTGCAGAGAAGAGAGAGAGAAACAGGTAGGAAGAGAGTGTGGAGAGAGGGTGGAGGGTGAGAGAGTGCAGAGAAGAGAGAAACAGGTAGGAAGAGAGTGTGGAGAGAGGGTGGAGGGATAGAGAGAAGGGTCCTCGCCTGGCTGAAGTCAGAGGGGGGCTCACCTCCGCTCTCGTCAGCCAGGCTAATTGGCTCAGTGCTGGGTTCTAATGGTAATCACTAGAACCTTCCTGAGATGTCTCCTGAATCAATTCACCATGGCCCTCCACAGTCAGAGTTAGGGCACTTTTATCAAACTTCTTAGGGAAATGTCAAGGGATCACATCGAGTGAGTGAAGGTGCCATGTCGCCTTCTGGGAGAGAACTCGGTCTAATGTTGTCGTTCTTGGATGTTATAAACAATTTAATGAGATAATTACCACCAATTAAAACCAAGCCCAGACACTTCCACTTGATGTGGAGATGGAAGTGCCCTGCTGGGTTTGTTTGCCTGGTGGTGTAATGCACTCCTCTGAGCTTCATACTGCAGTGTGGTGCTGAGAAGGGAAGGTGCTCTACATTCTGCTCCACACTGGAGCATGCGGACGCTGCAGCCCGGCTCTGACCTGACAGAGACACCTGGAGCCTCCCAATTAGACAGGCCTCACTGCGTCTGTCAGGAGAGAGGATACACAGATACACAGATACACTCACACACATTTATTCACACAAAGTTAAAAAGAGTGGGAGGCAGAGCAGATGGAGGGATATAACTGAGAAGTGGCGAGAGGGATTCTGCTTCCTCTCTTCCTCACTGTTTTTCTAGTACTCATGGCTTTCTGATATAAATAACACTTGTGCTAAAAGGGGCCACAGTCTACCACTTCCTCTCTTGTCCCCACCCTCCTCCACTCTGCTTTTCCCTTCCCTCGCTCTTGCGATTGAATGGTGGGTTGTCTTTGCCCTTTTCATGCTCACTGCTCCCTGGCTCTGGTCTAGGATGATTACCAGTGCCAGAGAGGGAGAGAGGGAGGTAGAGAGAGAGAGAGAGAGAGAGAGAGAGAGAGAAAGAGAGAGAAGCCAAAACACATTCACTCATATAACTGGCTCTTTACTGTTAAATGATTTACTGGCTCAGTTGAAGTGGAGTGGCAAACCAGGCTACATCTAAAGAAGCCCTGTGCGGTTCAATGTGTGTTTTTACACCAGGAATAGTTCTATTTTAATGACTTGAGAATAATAATGAGGACAAATGGCTTCATCATTCCTTAATAGGGGAAGGAACCCATGAGACTGATAATAAAGCATTCTTGAAATATGAACACTATTTCAGAATGACAGACAGACAAACACACATCTACACACATACTGTCTGTCTATTCAGCTGTGAGGTGACATCACTACTCTGTTGGTGCCTATCAGCTGGCTTCTGTTTGGTCTCAGAGTAGCCCCACGCACCTTGGGGACACTCCTGCTGCTTTTCTACAATTCACTTTAGCCATGTCTCCACCCGGAGCGTGATTGCTTTTGACAGTCAGTACGGAGAGCGAGGCACGGCGGGGGAGCTGTAACAATGGCTGCCTCTCTGGCATTCTGCCGTTCAGGCTCCAAGGCCATTACAATGTGATGCAGGGCTGTGAGATGACATGCAAATCATTGTGTAACCCCTGTGGCCTGTTTCCTCCATCAAATGGGGTTTCTAGCAAATGAGGTATGAATCAGAGTGAGTTCTTTTCTCTTTCCGATGAGCAGATAATTGGTTTTAGCATAAGAGGGAATTATCCCAGTAAGGTCGTAGAATTAAATGTTGCCATTCAGCAGATCTGGTCTGCATTTTGAAGGTGATGCAGAAAGGATTAGATTCAGCTCTGACTGCATTATATCTTGACAAGTATACATGTGACTGTAAATAAACTTAAGAGCCTGAGTGTGTCAGTGGCATCATCCTCTCTTGTTGTCGCCATTGTAATAAAATATTCCCCTGAATATTGCTTGTTTGTATTCAGAAGAATGGAGACACTCGTTTACAAGTCAGACACCATGGGTGAATCCCAAATGGCACCTGATTTCCTACTGTATATAGTGCACTACTTTTGACCAGAGCCTTGTGTGTGTAGGGCATAGGGTTCCATTTAGGATACAGAAGATGGTTACCTCCAGGTTCTCTCACTGCGTAGGGATTTCATATTTTCTCAGAGTGTGAATAGAATCCAGAGCACCAGACAGGCTCCAACAAATATTTAATTTCGCTCTAAATAACAGCTTGTTATCCTCCCACAATGCTCTTGTGAGAGAATTCAACTCTGAGAGGAAAGGGAAATAGATTTAGATATGAGATTTAGATATAATGTGAGAGGGTTGAGACAGATGGAAGTTAGTGATGGAGATGCTGCTGCCTTCTGTGAAAGCTGGCTTTAAATACACAGTGTAATCACACACTGACACACACACACACAGACAGTGTAAACACACGCACTTCTGATGCTCTCCGCTCCAGTCATTCTGGAGATTCTTGGAGTGCGTTCTGGGAATTTGGGAGGCAGCCATCTAATCAAGACTGTGTCAGGAGTTGACAGTGGGGCAATGAAGCCATTATCACAGGAAGCCTTTGTGTCCATAGAGGAGGACTGGGAGAGAGAGGACTGATTGAGCAGGAAGTGGGAGGATGGTGGGGGACGGACGGACACTTCATAACAGGGACTGTCGGTCTGTCTCACAGTGTGTTCTGTCAGTGTGTTGATTAGAAGAATGTGGGTGGCTGCGTGGGTGGCTGCGTGGGTGGCTGCGTGTGTGGCTGCGTGGGTGTACGCCTGCATCTTAATCTAACTTGCCTCGCTCTGTTTGTTCTGTCCTTCTGACCTCATAGCTAGTGTACTGATGGAAGGAGACGTGTGAGGGCCACACTGTGTCTCTGAGGCTCCATGTTCTCTGACAGGGTTTGACAGGCAATCCTCTCATCTACTGTAATGGGTCTTTCATCTTCTATGCAGTTACATGGCCTACCATCTTTTCTAGACATCTCGTCAGATAATGGAAATTGCAGTTGATGTTTCAGCGACAACAGTGAACGGTAGATCCATGATAAGAATCGCACTGGTTTGATAGAAAAGCAGTATGGTGTTGATATTCAACTCTTTTTGATGACGACATCAAGAGAACAGAGCAATATCATAGTCAATCAAACGTCCACTTCATTAGTCATAGACTTAGTACATTTACTTTACACCGCATTTTAAACCTAGTAAATCCCCGTTTATCCCAGTGTTGTCAAAATACTGTGACAATATTCATGTCTTTCAACTTGTCTCCCAACGGTCCCCAAAGCACCAACAATGCCAAGCAGCTGGTGGCAAACAGAGGACAGCCTCTTCAACTAACTATCCAAACAAGCTCATTTCAACATCTTCTATCTGCCAAGTCTCATCCAAAATGCATTTAGCCACCATTAGCCACCATTAGCCACCACCACTAAGAGTCAAAGTGACACAATACAAGCAATAGAGTGTGATCTAATGGGACTTTCAGACAGCCACTGACCATTGTCGTATTCATAAGGCAGCAAACAGAAGAAAAAAGACTGTAAGAGGGAGGGACTATCGGAACTTGTTCAATAAGAGCAGGGCACACTGTAGTAAAACATTCTACAACAGAAAACAAACATTTTCCCTTGCAAAACATTTTGCTACGGTGACTTAATGAATACAACTCATTTAAGTGACAGTACCACCAATAACAGAATAAGAACATTGACAGTCACTCACCAGATCTTTGGAGGTGCCCAGTCTCTTGAGCCCATCCAGGGGCAGCAGGTCGGCTGAGTCTTTGTGTGTGAACTGGGTGGCCTGCTTCAGACGCCTCTGCTGGCCTAGGATGGCTTTATCCCGAATAGCCAGATCACCCTTCTTCGACTCACTCATGGTCAGTCAGTCCAACCAGTCAGTCAACCAGTCAGTCAGTGCAGTACAGCTAGCTAGAGTGTAGAGCAGAGCTGCTACGTTCAGCGTACCTCTGTCTGATGTAGCCTGGTTTGGAACAGCAGTAGCAGCAGTAGCAGCAGAAGCAGCACAGAAGCAGCACAGAAGGGTATGAGTGTTTAAGGCAGAGCAGCACAGCCCAGTGCCCTGTACTGTAAAGTCTCTCCTTTTCACTTCCAAGAGATAGATCGCAGAGAGTAGATGATACTGTTGATTACTCCTGTTTTAGTTGTTCTCTTCCAGAACAAATGTCTTCCTTCAACTTTACGTTGTCCGTCTTCAAACTGTTCCACCTTCAAACTGTGACCTCCCTCACTGTGATGGTGAGGTTGTTTTGAGGGGCTAGTCCTTGGCATCTATTTGTGTTCTGTGTTGCTGTCAGTGTCCAGAAATGATTAGTGTGCTGATGGTCCTGTTATGTAGACATGTCTCTCTTCAGGCTGGGCTGTGTGTGTGTCCCCTCTGTCAGTGCAGTCTGTCCTTGCAGCGCTGCAGGAGCAAACTGTGCCCCTCTCTTTCTCTGCTGTCTCTCTCCCTTTTTCTGCTCTCGCTCTCTCTCTGCTCTTTCTCTCTCTCTCTCTCTACTCTCTCTCTCACACCTCTCTCTGCTTTCTCTCTACTCTCTCTCTGCTCTCTCCTCTATCTCTCTCTGCTCTCTCCCTCTCCTCTCTCCTCTCTCTCTCTCTCTCTCTCTGTTCTCTCTGTCTGCTCTCTCCTCTCGCTCTCTCTCTCCCTCTCCTCTCTCCTCTCTCTCTCCTCTCTCTCTGCTCTCTCTCTGCTCGCTCGTTCTCCTCGCTTTCTTTCTGTCTCCTCTCTCTCTCCTCTCTCTCTCTCTCTGTGTGTGATTCTGTCTCTTCCTCTCATTGCTGCTCTCTGGAGGAGTATATACCCACCCCCTGTCCCTCCCCTCAAGCCCTCTTTCCATCACACACTCTGAGACACACACACACACACACATAAATATATATACACACACACACACACACATCTCGCCTAGTTTCAAAACACGACACCCACATGTTCTCGGTTAATGCCCCGTAGTGAGGGGAAACACTTTGAAGTAGAAAAGCAACTAGCTACCTTCTTATTACCTCCCTACCCTCCACACACAGATCTGGAATACCTTTCTGTCCTGGCTGACATACTGAACATGCTGATTCATGCTGCTATAGAACATCAGAGATGATCACATCAGACGCTTACTACCTGAATAAATACATAAAGATCAGATTCTCTCCCCTTGGATTTATTTGAGCCTTTCCCCTGAATGTCCTTCAGCCGTGCACCGAGCCACATCTAAAGCACATCAGAGATGTAACATGTTATAATGCAGTCAACCAATAGAGATTCTAACTCCTGTACAGTAGTAGTTCTATGTGATGGATAACACATTGAGGGATCCACACTGTCAGCTATATGTGTATTTTGCTGAGTTCTAACCAGTTGTCATTTAGTTCCCCTGGGTTTTCAGTGGTTCCGGCACCTATGCTACGGTTGTGTCTGTGATTGGTGTCTGTGATTAGTGTGATTGGTGTGTGTGATTGGTGTGGTTGCTCCAGCATTGATCTCCACTCAATCAAGCCCCATGAATAAATGAACAGGCTTCAGCATGAGATTCACAAACCCCTTCAGTTCAGACCCCCCTCATTTATACACATAACCTCATGTATATATAATTATCAAAAGGGGGAAAATCAATCCCTCAATGAGCATCGGTGTAATAGAACCTATTAAAATGGTAATATATATTTTGCAAGGCTTTTGACCTTGGGCTAAGCAGGTTAAGTCATAAACAACATTTCTCTGGTGTTGCAAGAATGCATGTAGCCTAACACAATACATGTACATTTCCTCATGCCTCATACATGTTTCATGTACTCAATATTTACATGTCAAACACAGTATAATGTCCTTAAAATGTCCCCCTGCACAGAATATTGTTTTCACACATGTAATTAACCTGTTTACCGGTGTTTATTTATGAGACTGTTGGACTTCCCAAGGTGATTGATTGGAAATGGACTGTATTGAAAATCTAAATACTCAGACAGGGATATACTGCCACCTTCTGGTGATATTTTTCTTTAACCCTGGTGGATCGTTACATGGGGTTTTTGTCGAAGATGTGCACTCTCACACACCACAACTTGCATAGCTGACATAAAAAAGGTTGTATTTTAGCCTTGGCGCCAGTCTGTTCTTGCTCTCTTGCCAACTCCTTATGGAATTGTCTACAATGCCAAAAAGCATAAACAAATCTGAGACCAGGCTACTTTTGTTTATGTAGTTTAAGAGAAATGTAATCTAAATGGATGTGTTTGGTGGGGGTTGCAAAGTGCTTTTAGCATTGATTTGCAGCTGTGTAAAATAGTAAACATAGTTGCACAAATGTTGTAGATTAAAATCTCAAAGGAAGCAGACAAATTCCAGATGTTTTAATGGCCACTATTTTAGAATTCTACTAATGTGCAGGGCCATTCCAATAGAATTCAGAATGATTTCGAAATGATTGTTTCCATAGAGACATTACAAACCAAGAGTGTATAAAAAGTATTGTTTTAATTCAAATAAGCAAAGTGTTGATTCACTGCAAGACATGGAGGTGGTTCAGCCCTATGCAGAGAAATATCTTATGAAGCTGACATTCTATGCAGAAGACGATCCTGCCTTCAATTTAGGTAAATATTGTTTTTTTATGTAAATTGTGAAATAGCCACCAATTTATTATTTTTTGTCAGAGTTATTTCAAACTATTTCATAGTTCCATTCTTTGTTTCATGATTGGGCAGATTTCATGAAGGAAACATACTCCTACTCAACATACACAGTGACAGTGCGACTGACCAATACAGCGGAGAAGCCTCTGACACAGCAGAACCTGCAGTGTGTGGCCCTCAGCATCCCAGACCTCCACTACCGTCTCACAGGCCATCCTTATGCCCCGGGTCTCCTCCACCTTGCCCACCTCCAGACAGACCCTCTACCCCTGGACTATAGCCCTCCAGCTAGACCAACCCTGGATCCCAGAAAGCAGACATGGGACAGAGTCTCTCTGGAACATTCCACTATTCCCCTGACCAATATGTCTCTTCCTGAGGGCCAGTTCCATGGCTCTCAAGGGGATAGCGAGAGCAGCAGTATCACTGACTGGTTCCTCTGTGACGGGTCCTTTGTGCCAGACTTCTCAGGGAAGGAGTGGACCTCTGTGAACTACGGAGGCCTAGAGTTTATAAGGGCTTTCTCCCCAATCAGACAGACTGACGATGCAGCTGATATACTGGGAAGGTGTAATATCACCGATTACACTGCTTACGAGCAGTTTGTCTTCTCTGTCGATGTGGACATCCTCAAGGCAAAAGATCCTTCAGGAACAGAGGAATCTAGTCCTGCCTCCAAAATGTTAGAAGAGAATAGTTTACAAAGAGAGAAAGCTAGTCCCGCCTCCAAAAGGGAAGAGGGGAATAGTTTTGTAAAAGAGGTCACTCGTTTTGACGACAAATGTGAAGAGAGGAATAATTTAGGAATAGAGGACGCTAGTTCCGCCTACAAAGGGAAAGAGGAGAATCGTTTCAGGAGAAAGGCTGTTGGTTCCCCCTACATAAAAAAAAGAGAGGACAAAGTACCTGGATGTACAGAAGCGAGGACCAAACCGAAGACAGGGAAGAAAGATAACTAAATGATCCTTAAGGCCTTAATATGGCCAGACTATGAAAGTTTAGATGTGATTCAAAGTATTTTATGTAGCTTCACTTGCAGAGATGAAAAGGCAAAGCCTCCTACTTCCAAAAAGGCACAATCACTGAATGCATGGTTTCAATGTTTTTACAATAAAACAGAATGACACCTACTCCCTGAATATTTTCTTTATTCTTTTAAGTCAACGTCCAAGGCATCTGTCAGAACAAAACCAGAGGTGACAAAACAATATACAGTACATTCATCAAACTCCAACACATTTTAGAAGCCAAACAACGTAGTTGTATTATCAGCAGAAAGACTGCGTTCATACAAACCATCTCCACAGAAAAGGTTTGTAATCCCCTTTAATTAAAGCTAGACTCAGCAAAGTTACTTTGCCACAAACAGCACCGGAGATATTGAGATGAGCGACAGTCACACACAGTATCTGTGCACGGGTTCGCGTCACGCTGTTCACAGCGTGGTAGCCAGGGCACCAAAATAGCTGAGAAGTTGAGCCTCACGCTTCTACGCTTCTTAGTTGTGGAAATTGAACCACTATGTTGTTTACTTTTCTGCTTCATATCGCTGAGTCTACCTTTAAACCAAAACTACATTCTCATTGTCTTTCATCAATTTGTTCTTATCGTACCCTAATGAAAGCTCTTTCCTGATAATTCAACGGGGAAATGGGGAAAAAAAGACAGTTTTGGTTGGTCACTTACAATTCAACTCTTGTTCATCTGTACAAAATCACCCCAGGTGTGGGAGAAGGCACGTTCCTTATCCATTTCATTGAACTGTACTGCTGCTGAGCTTAGCATTTGTTTTCTAAACAATGTTCATAAGTTAAATCAGTCAATGAATTACTCAATTTCATCCATTCATGATTCTACCATTTTTCTTCTCACACAAGAGTTTAAACATTTGTTTACTTATTAATTGTGGTCCGGCATCAGCTTAGCATTTTATTTCAGTTCTTCAATCGCCCATTGCGAAACCGGCAGTGTAAAACCAAAGCCACTTCTTGGCTACAAACTTTCTTCAATATCCAATATGACATGTATTAAATCTATTAGTAATTTGCATTAGCGTTTAAGGTTTGTAGTGAACAATAAGATGAAGATTTTTGCAAATCAATATATTTTTTTATGTGCAGTGTAAACAATAGGGAATGTTCTATATGATTCAAGTCTACTTCTAATCAAAGAATCCAAAAATGGATCTCAATAATAGCCCAATGCTGCTATGCAAACTTAGACATTGACCTGCAACGCATGACTGTTGCTTTGCCTGTGCTTGTAGCTACTTTAAGGTTTAAATAATGTAACAAGCGGTGTCTTTCTATATTTTGCCCCACCAACAGGGATGTGGCCACACTTTGTCCTACTGCAGCCATCTACAGCTCTACCATTACCACTTCTCTTCATGGGAGCTATGTAGCCGCAGCACGCACAAACAAGCCTCTTGTGGCATATGATGTAGTCTCTGGACTGTACGACCACTGGCATCAACTAAACATCCTTACATTCCATCCGCAACGCTCATAGAACGTTGGGCAGATAGAGGGAGCAGAGTAGCATATTCTGGCCCAGCGCGGGGAAGCGTCTGAAGGCCTCCCAGGCGTCTGAAAAGATGTTGTACTTGAGGAATACGCGGTGCTCCAGGCTGGTGGGCAGGCTGACGTCGCGCGACATAATATAGACGCCGTCGTTGTGCAGCGTGCACGTGAGGTTCAGGCCCGACTTGGAGGTGTTGTCCTTCAGGTGGAGCCACTCCCCGGTGGTCACGTTGTAAGACTGCACCGTCAGCATGTCCTCCGTCTGGCTGGCCCGTCGCCCCGGACCCGGCTCCAGCTCGTGGGTGTACCCCCCCACCAGGTAGATGGTATCTTCCACCGAGAGCATCTGCTGCTTACGCACGTGGGCCGAGCAGGAGCGGAACACTGTCCAACTGTCAGAGGTGGGGCAGTAGCGGAGTACGCTGGTATTCCTGTCTAGTAGATACAGAGAGAAAAAAAAACAGCATTTGTTAAAATAATTTAAGAACCAGTTGATATTTTGTCAAATGAACAAGCACTATTTGTGTAGCCTACAGTTCTTTATGTCTACTGTGTGTATACATTGGGCATTTTAGAAAATGTTCTCACTTCTGCTGGGAATGAAAATCACCCCCACTAACCTCTGGCAGTATATCCTCCCATGACGTAGATCATGCCCTGGCACTCGCAGGCAGAGAACTCTGCCAGGGGGTCGGGTAGTGACGACACACAGGTCCACCAGTCCTGCTCAGGGCTGTAGCACTCCACAGTGCCCTGACACTGGCCTCCCACTGCATACAGCTTCCCTCGTACCGCCAGCAGCTTGAAGTTGGACCTGACCGGAGGAGAGACGGATATACAACAACATTACAGGATGGAGACATACTGTAGCCTATGTAGTTTGCTGGCTCAGCATCAAAACAGATTGAAGATCAAGACTGGGACAGACTGCATAGAGATCTATTCACATAGCTGACCTGTACTGACCTCTTCTGGTTCAGGGGGGCTACCTGGTTCCATTCATTTCTACAGGGGTTGTAGCAGTGTGCCGCTGAGATCTCCTGGCTGGTCATTCTGTACCCACCGACAATGAACAGGTAGTTGTCCAACATGGCTGAGCCGTAGCCTCTCACATTGACCATGTCAGAGGGCAGGTTGTTAGCGAGCGGCTTCCAGCGCTGCTCCACTTCCCCATATCTCAGCATTGACCAGGGCTCGTCCTGGTCTGGTAGGTCCAGAGCCAGACAGGTGAAGAGTCCGATAGCCACCAGAGTGGCCGTGCCTTTCATACGCATCTCTCTAACCTGGTTGCGCAGGGCAGCTGGTAAGTCGCTGAACTCTGGTCTCCGCAGCATCGGGTGGTAGTGACAGCTCATATATCTGAGACAAGCGTTGCGTAGATCATGAGTTCCATATACCTCAGATAGGCTGTATAGTTCCACACAATTCTCTTGTCGAATTTCAGACGAAAGGAGTTTTAGGATAGAGGTGACTTGCAAAAAAGATGCAGTCTCAATCAGGTCTTCCAGGGTCTCGTTGACTACTTTCACTTTGGAGGTGTTGATAAACTCCAGGACCAGCTCGAGCCCTGGCACACTCAGCCCCTGCAGTTGCACTGAATCCTCTCTGGACTCGCGCATCCCAGAGCTGTACAGTGCACGGAAGTAGTCACTTTTTTCTATCAACTTGCCTTTGTTGACGTTGTACGTTTTGTCATCCATGACAATTACGATTATTTGTTCGGATGACATGTTTAGTGGTTGGGTTAGCTTGATAATGTTGTCAAGTGATCTGTTTTGTTGACTGTCCTCTTCCGGCCTCGATCTGTTAATGACTGCCTGTCAGTTTACATTTCTCAGGCGCAGGGGTGGTCTGCAACTCTATTCGCACCGCAGTCACCAGGCCTATATATGGTCATGTTCAGCCCATACGTCTGGATGATGCCTGGATCATTTCAACTCAGTTATGAGTGTGCTAGCTAGCTAGCAAGAGGCTAAGAGTGACTTGGAAATCTAGCTAGCCTCTTTATCTTTCAAAAACAGCGGGTATTATCTCGACGTACATCCAAAGAAGATGTTTTGCTGGACCATGTGGTAATTTTTAAGATTTATATACTGGATAACACACTTTCTTTGCATTGTCGAGATAATCTGCAGAAAGCTGCAGTTGGTTTTTGAGGAGAAATTGGCCAGCATATTTCCTGTTTTGATCCTGTGGGTTGCGTCACTTGCTTGCTCAACCGGAAACCACTGCTTTCTTCTTCGTGTAAAGACAATGCCATGCAGATGGTACAAGATGTGTTGCTGCCACCAGCTGGCTTGGGGTATACTCTACCTGCACTCGACAGGTGCAAGCCTCCCGTAGTGTATGTTCCAATATTTTGCTTCACCAACTTTTCAGGGAACCAGGTACATTAAAACCAACAGTTTCCAACTATCAACAACATAAACTTGCAATGAAGTAAGACAGTGTATAGGGCGGCAGGTAGCTAGTGGTTAGAGCGTTGGACTAGTAACCGGAAGGTTGCAAGATCGAATCCCCGAGCTGACAAGTACAAAATCTGTTGTTCTGCCCCTAAACAAGGCAGTTAACCCACTGTTCCTAAGCCGTCATTGTAAATTCGAATTTGTTCTTAACTGACTTGCCTAGTTAAATAAAGATTAAATAAATAAAATATATCCTCTGTGGCACCTGACACACAGCTCATCTAGCCTCCAACCTCAGGCTGAGCCTACCCAACAGGGACATGTTTAATGGGGGTTGATGTAGGACACAGTATTTTACTGTTAACATAATGGCTATATGGACTGGAGGCAAGCATGGTGCATTACTGCCACCCAGTGATGAAATATGTAACTGTTTTGCACTTCGCTGAGTAGGCCTTTTGGAGTACCAATTATATATATTTGAATCACAATTTAACAGTAGAGTAGTAGGAAGCTGAATCTGATACTTTTGTTTGTCATGACTATTTTGCAGCTCGATTTTTCTCTTTCTCAGGGGCACCTGTAAGTGGAACAGCAGGTTTTGGGGAGAGTTAAAACAGAGAGACTTTCTGCATTCACCCTTCTGCTCTGTGGAAAAAACACTCATTGAGGGAGTACAAGTCTAGATAATGGCTGATAGCGCTCTTCAAGAATGCAGATGGCCATGTATAGGGGCAGGCAGCGTGTGTGTGTGTGTGTGTGTGTGTGTGTGTGTGTGTGTGTGTGTGTGTGTGTGTGTGTGTGTGTGTGTGTGTGTGTGTGTGTGTGTGTGTGTGTGTGTGTGTGTGTGTGTGTGTGTGTGTGTGTGTGTGTTGGTAGGAGGGGGGATGGGTGATGACACGACACTATGGCAGACCCCACTACTTAGACTGGGACTAACAGCAGATATTCACCCCTGCAACGGGTCTACCCTATATGGGACCTATGAGCTGGACTGTCAGGTGTCCATACGTTGTAGACACTGCCCCAGAACTGTGGTTTGCTGCACCTCTACAGACAACCATCTGGCACCTCCTTCCCATGCACCATACCATAGAAATTGTATTCCTATGGCATACATGTTTCCAGGGCGAAACTGCCTAAATAGGTTCTGGTTAAGGTTGCAAAGAGAGGGTATATTACTGGTAACTTTCGAAGTTTACCAGTAAACTACCAGAATTTTGGTAAATTTCAAGGATTTTATGTCATTTATCAAAAGACATCTCGTGGCCCTTTTGGGTACTTCAGATTATCACAGGCGTCTAATTATATCAAGACCTCTGTGTGGCCTTATCACATGTAAAATATATAAAATAATAAAATAAGAGGATTTTTACCATAAACGTAGTCAATACCATTGGTCTTTATATAAGTGTTTCAGCACAAAATATGCTTTATATATATTTTTTACACACTTTCATTTATTTTACTATGTCAATATATCTGTGTTGTTAATGTTTTGCCACCAAACTGGTGGCAGTTGTGAAAAAAGTCAATAGTTGAAAGAGTTGCAGAGTTAAAAAAAATGATGCCTAGTATTTCCCTAGTCATTTTGTATTCTACTTCATTGATGTCTCATCTTGCATCTGGCACAACTTCTCTTGAGAATCAGGATAGGCCTACAACTGGTTTAGTGTGGTTGTTAGCTGACAAGTCAGCAGCTCAGTATCTTCCTGGTGCTTCATTTAAAGTGGTGCGCGGTGCCAGGGTCTGCTGCTTGACCCAATGCTTAACTCATCTGTCTGCCTATTTAGCCTCCCCATTTTAACCAACATTCACCCCATTCCATGTTATTAGACTGCTGTAAGATTTTTTAATGTTCGCCTAATCATTTATGGAAATAAACGGTAATATATTTTAACAGTGACCACTATTGGTAATAAGTCTATACACAGATGGACCTAATATCAAAACAAATTGTTCTTGCTGTCAATTAGACCGAGGGAAAGTTGGTTTTATATTCACATATTCAGACTTTCATCAGACATTCAACAGATAATCAACAGACAATCAACAGACATTAGTCAAAATCCATTTAAAATTGTAAAAATCAATAACTAATTCATTGATTGTCACAGAAACATAAAAATATATATGGTTTATTCTATAAATGCCTAGCATACTTTTACAATATTTGTTTTGAATAAAAATTCCAGTTTTGATTTGATGGAAATAGATAAAATCTTTCAAATGCAATTTAATGCGGTATAAATCAATAACTAATTCACCGTTTGTCACAGACACATCAAACTTGATATGATTAATTCTATAAATGTCTAGCATACTTTTACAACCTTTGTTTTGAGTAAAAATTCCAGTTTTGACTTGTTGGAAATACATAAAATCTATCAAATGCCATTTAAAACTGTATTAATCAATAACTAATTCACTGTTTGTCACAGAAACATCAAACTAGATATGATTTATTCTATAAATATCTAGCATACTTTTACAACTTTTGTTTTGAGTAAAAATTCCAGTTTTGATTTTATAGAGGGCATGTAGCCTGTCTAGAGGGCGTGTGTGTCACGCCCTGACCATAGAGAGCCATTGATTCTCTATGGTGAAGTGGGTCAGGGCGTGACTGGGGGTGATCTAGTTTATTTATTTCTATGTGGTGTTCTAGTTTATTTTCTATGTTGGTGATTTGTATGATTCCCAATTAGAGGCGGCTGGTAATCGTTGTCTCTAATTGGGGATCATATTTAAGTAGCTGTTTTTCCCACCTGTGTTTGTGGGATATTATTTTGTGTTTTGTGTTGGTGCTTGTGCACCACTTAGTCACGTTTTGTTGTTTCTTTATTTGTTTTGTTCTAAGTTTTCACTTTAATAAATAATGTGGAACTCAACATCCGCTGAGCCTTGGTCCATTGCTATACACGACTGTGACAGTGTGGTAAAAGTTCTAACGAGTCTGTTATACCCTATTAGAAGGTGCCTGGCATAAAATTCTGCATCTTCAGTCATATTAAATTAGCATCCTTCACTCATGCTGCCAAACATACCCTCGTAAAACTGATTATCCTACCGATCCTTGACTTTGGGAATGTCATTTACAAAATAGCCTCCAACACTCTACTCAACAAATTGGATGCAGTGCCATCCGTTTTGTCACCAAAGCCCCATATACTACCCACCACTGGTTGGCTGGCCCTCGCTTCATATTCGTCTCCAAACCCACTGGCTCCAGGTCATCTATAAGTCTTTGCTAGGTAAAGCCCCGCCTTATCTCAGCTCACTGGTCACCATAGCAACACCCACCCATAGCATGCGCTCCAGCAAGTATATTTCACTGGTCACCCCCAAAGCCAATTCCTCTTTTGGCCGCCTTTCCTTCCAGTTCTCTGCTGCCAATGACTGGAACAAATTGCAAAAATCACTGAAGCTGGAGACTCATATCTCCCTCACTAACTTTAAGCACCAGCTGTCAGAGCAGCTCACAGATCACTGCACCTGTACATAGTCCATCTGTAAATAGCTAATCCAACTACCTCTTTCCCAAACTGTCTTATTTTTTTTTGCTCCTTTGCACCCCAGTATCTCTACTTGCACATTCATCTTCTGCACATCTATCACTCCAGTCTCTATCACTCCAGTGTTTAATTGCTAAATTGTAATTATTTTGCCACTATGACCTATTTATTGCCTTACCTCCTTTATCTTACCTAATTTGCACACACTGTATATAGACTTTTTTCTATTGTGTTATTGACTGTTTGTTTTGTTTATTCCTTGTGTAACTCTGTGTTGTTGTTTGTGTCACACTGCTTTGCTTTATCTTGGCCAGGTCGCAGAACTTGTTCTCAACTAGCCTACCTTGTTAAATAAAGGTGAAATATATTATTTTTTTTTTAAACAAAGGTTGTAAAAGTATGCTAGACATATATAGAATAAATCATACCGAGTTAGATTTTTCTGTCATAATCAGTGAAAACGTTATTGATATATATTGGTTTAAATGGCATTTTATAGATGTTATATATTTCTATCAAATCAGAACTGGAATGTTTACTCAAAATTAAAGGTTGTAAAAGTATGCTAGACATTTATAGAATAAATCATACCTAGCTTGATGTCTCTGTGACAAACGTGATTTAGTTAATGATTTATACCGCATTCAATTACATTTTATAGATGTTATGTATCTATCAAATCAGAACTGGAAATGTTTACTCAAAATAAAAGGTTGTAAAAGTATGCTAGACATTTATAGAATAAATCATACCTAGCTTGATGATTCTGTGACAAACGGAGAACTAGTTATTGATTTATACCACTTTAAATAGCATTTTATAGATTTGATGTATGTCTATGAAATTAAAATCGGAATTTGTATTCAAAACAAAGGTTGTAAAAGTATGCTAGACATTTATAGAATAAATCATACCCAGGTTGAGGTTTCTGTGACAAACGTGAATTAGTTATTGATTTATACCACTTTAAATTGCATTTTATAGATTAGATTTTTTTTCTATCAAATCAAAACTGTAATTCTTCCTAAAAAAAAGATTGGAAAAGTATACTAGACATTTATAGAATAAATCATACCTAGTTCGATTTTTCTGTCATAAATCAGTGAAAACGTTATTGATTTGTACCGCTTTAAAAGGCATTTTATAGATGTTATGTATTTCTATCAAATCAGAACTGGAATGTTTACTCAAAGCAAAGGTTGTAAAAGTATACTAGACATTTATAGAATAAATCATACCTAGTCTGAAGATTCTGTCATAATCAGTGAAAACGTTATGGATTTATATATTGGTTTAAAAGGCATTTTATAGATGTTATGTATCTATCAAATCAGAACTGGAATGTTTACTCAAAGCAAAGGTTGTAAAATTATACTAGACATTTATAGAATAAATCATACCTAGTTTGATGATTTTGTGGCAAACGGTGAATTAGTTATTGATTTATACCGCTTTAAATTGCATGTTGTAGATTTGATGTATTTCTATAAAATCAAAACTGAAATATGTATTCAAAACAAAGGTTGTAAAAGCATGCTGGACATTTATAGAATAAATCACATCTAGTTGGATGATTATTTGACAAACGGTTAATTAGTTATTGATTTTTAAATTTGTAAATGGATTTTGGTGAATGTCTGTTGATTGTCTGATGAATGGCTGTTGAATGTCCGAATGTGTGAATATAAAACCAACTTCACCTCGGTATCAATTAGCTGTCTTTTAAGATAACGCAAAGCCCGTGCTTTAGCAGAGTGACGTCGGCCGCGTGCCTCTGACAGGATGGATCTTGAGCGCAGCGTAGCGGAGTGGGTGGAGAGAACCGCGCGCATGCATAACGACGGGGCACCATAACCAAAATCACGCACTGTCATTCATGCGTTTGGTCTTCAACCGAAGCCTTTGACGGACTGTCTTAAAACAAAACGAGGATGAGGGAAGAGTCACGCGGGTTCTGTTTTCTTAATTGTTTTTTATTCATCATCAGTGTCCGGCAATGGGTGTCCGCGAGCAGAAACCTGCGCCCGTGCAATGAGGTAAGAGTGCGCAGCTCGACACGAGCGGCAGTGGCTGTCACACTGTTATTTATAACGCTGTTTTAAACTACATTAAATAAGCAAGCCATGACATTGTCACCAAGTGCGCTGAACGCATAATGTGTAATCATCTTGTACTAGGCTATGTCCCAACCATATTTATCATGTTTATGTTCCGAACGTTATCAAATGGGTCAAGAATTAACATTAAACAGAGGATTATAGGCTACAACCTTCTGCCAATCATTGTTATAAAATACCTATTGGCGTGGAATGGAGTTGAGATATACGATGTTATGGAGGCCTTCTTTGTTTGTGGTGGGATTTAAAATATGTTGGTCGCCTATTCTTCTTATCGGCTTAAATCCTAAGCATGTTGACAAAATATAAGGCTCCATAATATGATGACGCGGCGCACTGAGCCGATCACTTGGCATCCATCCTCGTCCGTGCTGCCTTCCGTCGATGTGCGGGAGTAATATTACCGCTGAGTAAGAGGAAAACAGAGGAGGGAAGGACAGCTGAACAGCAAGGGCCCTGGCACTGCATTATCCGGTTAGATTGATCTGTTATGGCAATGATATCAACTCTCTAAGGAAAATAGCTGCCTGGAAGCCATCTATGTCCCAGCCTTCTCCATATTATTTGATCTGAAAATGATTGAGTGCTGTCAGATTTGTGTCCCAGAGTGTGTGCCATTACACTGCCAGCTCTACACACACACACACACACACACACACACACACACACACACACACACACACACACACACACACACACACACACACACACACACACACACACACACACTGATGGATTCATGGATGATGGATAGGTCACACTGGCACTAAATATCTCCTCTTGTGGCACATGGTCTCCTCTGTATCCATGGTGACCATGATGTGACACAAGGAGACAAATTATGCACATTAACCTCAATACCCTTTTATCTAGCTCCAAATCCACTGCACAAGCCCCATATCCACTACAGTACCAATATTTACCCACCAGCCCCTCCCCAGACTCCATTTGCCTCAGGGGAAAGCAGGTGCATTCCTCTTGAAAGGGGTTGCCATGGGGCATGGTACTAAGGGATTTCTATAGCTACCTCTCATCTAGCTGATATATGGCCTCACCTATTGAGAGTTTGTTATGCGTGTGTGTGTGCCCATGTCCCCAATATTTGTGTGGAAATGGCAGGAACATAACTTATTAGAGCTAAAGAGAGATGATGATCTATACAAAAGAGCTCAGGCTTATCTATACTCCACGCACAGCCGTAAACTGTCTCTCACTCTCTCTCTCTCTCTCTCTCTCCATCCTCAGATTCCCCACCCTCTCTCTCTCCATCCTCAGATTCCTCACCCATCTCTCTCTCTCTGTCTCTCTTTCTCTCTCACTCACTCACTCACTCTCGTTCTCTCGCTCTCTCACACACAAACACAAACACATTTAGCATTAACAGAACCACATACAGTCAGTATATACACACACACTCACCCACTTTGAATGCAAAAATGATTTGGGTGGCAGTGAGCTGTTTGTCGGTGGTCCTGATTGATTGCCATGGCGATGCTGGGTGAACAGAAGGTTTGGGAGGATGGGGGATGGGGATGGAGAGCAACATGATGGTGGAAGTGAAGTGTTGCATGACTGGCTGCAGATAGAATGCTTAGAGACAAACCACCATGGCCTCCAAAACAAGATGGCCATCCAGTCTCTTTATGCCTTTTCTCTGTGGGGATCCTCCCCCTCTCTCTCTCTTTCTCTCTCCCTCTCTCTTTCTCTCTAACTTTCTCTCTCTCTCACACACACACATGCTTGGTTGTGTGGATTAACTGTTTTTCCGGTAGAAGTTATAATGTCATTGACCTGAAGTGACCTGTTCATAACTGGCTTACTACTTAGTAGGAAACAAACAGTAGAACAAATGCACATGGCTGAGACAAAGATGAGCGGTAATAACCCAGAGTATTGACTTAACATACAGCAGAGCCGACCCCAGTCTCTGACTCTGTCATCAGAGCTGCTCAGAGACCATGATGGTGACTCTCTGTTAATTACTAATGGAGCTTTCTTTTCTTCCCATCTGATTTTGTTTTCCTTATCTGCCCAGCCTCACTGATGACAACCTGCTCTACCACTGGCTTTCCATCATACTTGATGTTGGCTGTTTAGTACGCCTATGCAGCTTATTAGATTCATTTGGTGCATGCTGTCTTGAAAAACAACTGCATATGACGAGTGAATGGGTGTTCTGGCACATTGACAAAGAAGTGACAAGGAGGTGTGACTAAAATTAAATCCTTGCAACCTGTTCTGTCACTGCAGATTTAAGTGTGTCTTAGATTGTTTTGTCTACTGGGTCATGTGTGACTGTGTTTTAGGTGAGTGTGTGTAATTATGCTCTAATATGACTACTGTGTGATTGTGAATCTTCCAGACAGACTACTACTATGAGTATACAGAGTGTGACAGTGTAGGGTCTCGATGGAGGGTGGCCATCCCCCACAATCTGGGCACCTGCTCAGCCCTGCCTACTCCCACCAGAGGAACAGACTGCTGTGAGTACTGTGTGTGTGTGCGCGTGTGTGTGCGTGCTCGTGTGTGTGCGTGCGCGTGTGTGTGCGTGCGCGTGTGTGTGCGTGCGCGTGTGTGTGCGTGCGCGTGTGTGCGTGTGTGTGTGTGTATTCACATTTATTTCACCTTTATTTATTCAGGTTTGCCTCATTTAGATAAAAATCTATTTTTCCAGAGAGACCTGTTCAAGATAGCAGTGTACGTTCATGAGAGAGAGAGAGAGAGCGAGAGTACAGTTGAAGTCGAAAAATTTACATACACTTAGGTTGGAGTCATTAAAACTAGTTTTTCAACCACTCCACAAATTTCTTGTTAATAAACTATCGTTTTTGTCAAGACTTCGACCGAGGCAGGCTCTCCTTCCCGTTCGGGTGGCGCTCGGCGGTCGTCGTCACCGGCCTATTAGCTGCCACTGATCCTTTTCTCCCCCTCCCTATGTGTTTATTGGGTTCACCTGTTTTGTATTAGGGTGTAATTAGTTGGGCTTATTAGTCAGCCGGCCCGCACGTTTCTTTGTGCGGGATTGTTTGTTAGTAAGAGTGGTGTTTGTTTCGTTCAACGTGTTTACTGGACTGTGTTCGTTTCCCCCGTGTCTGGGGTTGTTTGAGGAGTACACCCAGTGTGTTAGTAGGGTGGCCTAGTTTCTCCGTGTTCATTAAAGAACATTTGTTATTGCACCTGCTTTTTCCTGCGCTTGACTTCGCACTCCGACACCCAGGCCTTACAGTTTTGGCAAGTCGGTTAGGACATCTACTTTGTGCATGACACAAGTAATTTTTCCAACAATTGTTTACAGACAGATTATTTCACTTATAATTCACTGTATCACAATTCCAGTGGGTCAGAAGTTTACATGCACTAAGTTGACAGTGCCTTGAAACAGCTTGGAAAATTCCAGAAAATGATGTCATGGCTTTAGAAGCTTCTGATAGGCTAATTGACATAATTTGAATCAATTGGAGGTGTACCTGTGGATGTATTTCAAGGCCTACCTTCAAACAGTGCCTCTTTGCTAGACATCATGGGAAAATAAAAAGAAATCAGCCAAGACCTCAGAAAAAAATTGTAGACCTCCACAAGTCTGGTTCATCCTTGGGAGCAATTTCCAAACACCAGAAGGTACCACGTTCATCTGTACAAACCATAGTACGCAAGTATAAACACCATGGGACCACGCTGTACAAACACTAGTACGCAAGTATCAACACCATGGGACCACGCAGCCATCATACAGCTCAGGAAGGAGACGCGTTCTGTCTCCAAGAGATGAACGTAGTTTGGTGCGAAAAGTGCAAATCAATCCAAAAACAACAGCAAAGGACCTTGTGAAGATGCTGGAGGAAACAGGTACAAAAGTTACTATATCCACAGTAAAACAACGAGTCCTATATCGACATAACCTGAAAGGCTGCTCAGCAAGGAAGAAGCCACTGCTCCAAATCCGCCATAAAAAAGCCAGACTACGGTTTGCAACCGCACATGGGGACAAAGATCGTACTTTTTGGAGAAATGTCCTCTGGTCTGATGAAACAAAAATAGAACTGTTTGGCCATAATGACCATTGTTATGTTTGGAGGAAAAAGGGGGAGACTTGCAAGCCGAAGAACACCATCCCAACCGTGAAGCACGGGGGTGGCAGCATCATGTTGTGGGGGTGTTTTGCTGCAGGAGGGACTGGTGCACTTCACAAAATAGATGGCATCATGAGGTAGGAAAATTATGTGGATATATTGAAGCAACATCTCAAAATTCACCCAACTTATTGTGGGAAGCTTGTGGAAGGCTACCCAAAACGTTTGACACAAGTTAAACAATTTAAAGTCAATGCTACCAAATACTAATTGAGTGTATGTAAACTTCTGGCCCACTGGGAATGTGATGAAAGAAATAAAAGCTGAAATAAATAATTCTCTTTACTATTATTCTGACATTTCACATTCTTAAAATAAAGTGGTGATCCTAATTGAATTTTTACTTGGATTAAATGTCAGGAATTGTAAAAACTGAGTTTAAATGTATTTGGCTAAGGTGTATGGAAACCTCCGACTTCAACTGTATGTATACTGTCTAGGTGTGAATGTGTCTGTCACATTGTGTGTGTGTGACCCTCCTCTCTCCCTATCTGTCTGTCTGTCAGCGTTCTCGTGTGCGGCGGGAAAGTTCCTAGAGATGTCCGCTCAGCAATGTACGCCGTGTGCGGCCGGCTCCTATTCGCTGGGCAGTGGGGTGCGTTTCGACCAATGGGACACTATCCCTGCCGGCTTCACCAGCCTGGCCACCTACATGGACCCAGGACCCAGTGGAGAGGAGAGTCAGGCCTGTAACAGGTAACACACATGTCTGTTTTCCTGTCCTTGTGGGGATCAAAAAGTTGATTCACATTCAAAACCCTAACTCTTAACCCTAACCCTAACTCCTAACACCTAACTCCTAACACCTAACCCTAACCCTAACCCTAACCCTACCCTTAACACCTAACTCCTAACTCCTATCCCTAACTCCTAACTCCTAACACCTAACCCTAACCCTAACCCTACCCTTAACACCTAACTCCTAACTCCTATCCCTAACACCTAACACCTAACACCTAACACCCAACTCAAACCCTAACCTTAACACCTAAACCTAATTCTAAGCCTAACACCTAAACCTGATTCTAACCCTTAGCCTCTAACCCTAACCCTAATTGTAACCATAAACATAAAATAGCCTTTGTCCCTGTGGTGAAAATGTTCCTTGTTTTACTATCCTTGTGAGAACTTCTGGTCCCCACAAGAATAGTAAAACCCAAAACACACACACACACACACACACACACACACACACACACACACACACACACACACACACACACACACACACACACACACACACACACACACACACACACACACACACACACACACACACACACTAACTACACATTCAGTCACACACACACTAACTACACATTCAGTCACACACACAAACTCACAGTAGTCCTGTATTCTCTTTCGCTCCGTGTACTGTAGCTCATCGTGGACGCCGCAGGGTGTGTATCTGGAGTCTAGTCGTGATGAGTGCACCGTGTCTCTGGTCTACGCTGTGCATCTGGAGAAGCAGGGCTCTGTCTCCTTCAGCTACCAGTACCCTGACAACAACATATTTTTTGAGTTCTATGTGAGTCTGACTCTCTCCTCCCTGCTGAAGTTTATATCAGTTCATTTATTACCCTTTTTTTTAGCTGGTTGACGTACGTAGAGATGAAAAGTGGGTCTGTTTTGCGGTAGCAGGGAAGACTTTAATTGTACATTAATATATTTTTGTACATCAATGGCTTTACATCAATGGCTTTACATCAAAAGATGTGGGCAATTGAGTGCTTCTTGTGGTGAGGAGAATCAGCTGCTGATTGAAAGCGAGAGAATCATGTGATGCAATATTCTGAGTGGTTACCGTGGTGACGCGTGTTCAGGTCCAGAACGAGCAGTGTCAGGAGATGGCCCAGACAGACGATCAGAAGTGGATCAAACTCACCACCAACGGAGAGTGGGACACACACACGGTGAGGAGGAAGGCAGTGTGTGTGATACGTGTGTGTTATATGATTGGTGTGTATGATGTGTGTAACATAATCTGTGTGCAACATATTGTGTGACATGTGACTCAGGTGAATCTGAAGTCTGGCACTAACATACTGTACTGGAGGACGACAGGGATCCTGGTCGGAGGGAAGATGGTTAAACCAGTGTTGCTCAGGAACATCCAGATTGAGGGTAAAGACCGCTCGTACCCGTACTCCCTATCTTCACACTCACCTATATTCTCTCTCCCATTCTGCATGCCTCTGTAATGTGGTTGGTCAAGGCAGTGTAGTATCACAGGTTCTCACCCACTCCAGAACTCACCCTTCTTAGATCTAGGAAATGAGACCACAGAGACGACAGCCGAATCTACATCTTAATGAATTAATGTGTCTCTGTCTAGGTGTTGCCTACACCTCGGAGTGTTTCCCGTGCCGACCAGGCTGGTTTAGCTCCGCCCCTGGCTCCTCCTCCTGCCAGCCCTGCCCCAGGAACACATCGTCTAACAAGGGAGCCGCCTCCTGTACTCCCTGCCCCGACACACAGTACTCACGTATGTGCTAGACACACACACACACACACACACACACACACACACACACACACACACACACACACACACATTGAAATGTATCAGTAGATACCAGTTCAAATATCCACTGTCTCCCTCTCTCTCTTTCACTCTTTCCCTCAGATGAAGGATGGTCACAGTGTAAGGAGAGGCCTCCGTGTTCAGAGAAGGATTACTTTCAGATCCACACAGCCTGCGACAGCGAGGGAAAGGTAAGTCACACACACATATAGTGTGCATATAGAGAGAGAAGGCTGTGGTCACATACATTAGATTACAATACATAAGACATCCTGTGTATAGTATCTCTATGGTTGTGATGTAACTGCTGTGGTTGCCGTGGTGACAGACGCAGGTGATGTACCGGTGGGTGGAGCCGAGGATCTGTGAGGAGAATGTGACAGGCGCTGTGGCACTGCCCCCTACAGGGGAGAGAGAGGCCTGCCCTCCCTGTAACCCTGGTTACTACAACACCAACGACTCCACCTGCTTCCCCTGTCCTCCTGGAACACACTCTGACGGCACCTCAGGTACACGCACACACACACACACACACACAGACACATACTATATATATATATACGTAAACAGTGCACATACACACACTTACAGTACACACACACACGCCACTCACATCTGTATTGCTGTATATTGAAATGTGTTGTTGACGGTTGTGTGTGTCTGTCCCAGTGTGTGAGGAGTGTCCTGCGGGGACAGAGCCAGTACTGGGGTATGAGTATAAATGGTGGAACGTCCTCCCTTCCAACATGAAGACTTCCTGCTTCAACGTGGGCAACTCCAAATGTGACGATATGAACGGTGAGACAGAAACATGTCTCGGGTGATTAGGGTCAAGAGATATGTGATATGTATGTAGTAGTACACATGGGTGAATAGTAAATATGTCTAATATAGACATCCTGCTGGGTATGTAATAACTCTGTGTCTCTCTGACTAATGGGATCATAGATGTCTGTGTTACAGATATGTGGTGTCCCTCAGATTGTTATTATTTGTAATTTTTTTACCTTTATTTAACTAGGCAAGTCAGTTAAGAACAAAATCTTATTTACAATGACGGCCTCCCGGGGAACAGTGGGTTAACTGCGTAGTTTAGGGGCAGAACGACATATTTTTACCTTGTCAACTCGGGGATTCGATCCAGCAACCTTTTGGTAACTGGCCCAACGCTCTAACAACTAGGCTACCTGCCGCCCCTGTAAGGAATATAGATGTGTGTTTAATAGAATGTGTAATCACAGTAATATGTTGTTGTTCAGGCTGGGAGGTGGCAGGGGATCACATACGCAGCGGTGCTGGAGGCTCGGATAACGATTACCTCATCCTGAACCTGCATGTTCCTGGCTTCAAGTTAGTCTTGGCTTGACTGTGTATTATTGTTAGAGCTCTCAGGTTTTTCCTGGTTAGGTCATGTGGTCAGAATGAACACATGGCTATGATTATTGTGAAATATCATTTTTTATTGGCCCTGTGTGTGGGTGTGTGTGTGTGTTCTGTCAGGTTACCCACATCACTTGCTGGGATGACCGGGACTGAGTTTGGCCGGATCACCTTCGTCTTCGAGACAATCTGCTCTGCCGACTGTGAGCTTTACTTCATGATGGTGTGTGTCGGACCACTCACATCTGCACGAGTGTGTGTCTAGGATCTCAGGGAAATGTTACTGGCAATATCAACAGTGTATTAGCCAGAAAATCAATATTACCCAACCCAACATAGCCAGTATGACATAGCCAATACATGAGTGACCTACTTTCATACTGCTATTGGATAAATACATATCAATATCTATGTTTGCTAGTAAAGCCATATAAAGCAGAACAGGGTTCCCCAACTGGCGGCCCGCGGCCCCCCAAGTTTTCTGAGCCCAAAGAAATAATACAAAATGTAATTGTTGGACATAAAACACTGTAAAAACAACAGCAAATCAGCTACAAGTGATTTTAGTTTTGGAAATCGGTTCCCAAGTATTCCCACATATAATAGAGAGATATATGTGATCGTATACAAATGTAGGCAAGGTTTGAAGTTATTATGTTTTAGTCAAATATTATGTTTGGGCTTCTTGCTGTCAATCCGCTCAAGAGAACATCAGCCCGCGGCTGAATCTAGTTGGTAATCCCTGCAGTAGACTTAGTTAAAACAACCCATGTATCCAAATGAAACCAAAGTATATTTGAACAAACACAACCGATCACAGTACACAATTTACACAACTAAATCAGAGTAAAGCAGTGAGATTTCAGATAAACCAGTCACTGTGTAAATTGTAAACTAGAATGATCCGCTGCCATATAAACCCTGTGTGTGTGTCGCCCCCTGCAGGATGTGAACAGGAAGAGCACCACGGTGGTGGAATCATGGGAGGGCAGTAAGGAGAGACAGAGTTACACACACATCATGACCAGGAACGCATCCATATCATACACTTGGGCCTTCCAGAGGACCAATCAGGCTCAGGACGTGAGTACACACACACTTGCACAAAACACACACACATACACTCTCTCACACACACACACACACACACAGTGACACTACACACACACACATACTACACAGACACACTTACATACTGCACTATAATATATTGACGTGGGTGTATCTAGGTGCGGCGGTACATCAGTGACGTGGTGATACTCTACTCGGTGAGCGTGACAAACGTCCAGGATGGCGTGGCATCTGCGTGCCGGGCCTGCGCCCTCCTATCCCAGAGTTCTCAGCGGTCTGGGTCGTGTATTCCATGCCCAGCTGGGTTCTACATTGACAGAGACACCAACCGGTGCCAGGAGTGCCCCCCCAACACATACCTGTCTGGTCACCACACATATGGAGAAGACGCGTGTTTGCCCTGTGGCCCCGGGAGTAAGAGCAACAAGGTATTATATTAAACACAAACACACAACTCATATCATCACACAACCATAAGTCACAACCTTACAAACTAACCTTACGTAACCATTATAATCATTAGAACCACTTTATAACATTAAATCCTCATAACCTAATCTAAACTCTCAGGGCCATACTTATATGAGTTTTACTCTCATCCAGATCAACAGTTTTAGCATTGGTACTATCATGTGTGTATCATGTGAGCCGCTATTTGTTCGATGTGTGTTGACTTGACGCTACTGTGCCCCCTCCTAGGAGCACTCTCGTTGCTATAGCGACTGCTCCTTCAGTCACACAGAGCACAACCGTACCCTGACCTTTGACCTGAGCTCTCTGAGCACCGTGGCCTCGCTCACCATCGGCCCCAGCTTCACCTCTAAAGGCACAAAGTATCTCCACGTCTTCAATGTCAGCCTGTGTGGACACCAGGTAACACATGCACGCACGCACACACACACACATTCATGCACGCACACATCAGCTTGTATGGACATTAGATAACACACACATACCTCAGGGTTGTCTTTGTGTGTTCTGTTTCAGGGGAAGATGGCAGCTGTCTGCACAGATAATGTCACCGATCTCGCCAACAAGGACATGGGGAGTGATTCCACCCAGTTCGTCAACTCAGTGGACAGCTTCATCTGTCAATCAACCATCATTCCTGCGGATGGGCGGGGCTTCAGGATGGCTCTGGCATCCCAGTCTATCAGTCTGGCTGATACCTTCCTCGGTGAGATTGCAATAGAATAGTGCCTTCATAATGATTATAGTACAGTGCCACAACCACTAGTAGTAATATATCCAGAGCACAAAGTATACGCTTGATCTAAAAACGGATTTATTTTCAACCATTTCATTTGAAAGTTGTTTTCTCCATCTCTTTCCGTCTCTCTCTCAGGAGCGACAGTGGACAGTGATTTAGACGGAATAAACGCCAGACCAGAACTCTTCTCTGACAACTCAAAAGGCATTCCAGACATCAACTTCTTCTACAGGTAGGCCAGCGTAGAGCTAGATGCCATAGAACAGCATTCATAGTTGAATGGTTCCAGTGAAGATCAGTCATTGTGGTTGAAAGTGGGTTGAAAATGTGTTTTTTGTACACTGCTGCTACGCACTGTCTATTATCTATGCATAGTCACTTTACCCACACCTACATGTACAAATTACCTCGACTAACCTGTACCCACGCACATTGACCCTGTATATAGTCTCATTATTTTATTGTTACTTTGTATGTTTTTTAACTTTAGTTTATTCAGTAAATATTTTCTTCACGCTTTCTTGAACTTCATTGGTGGTCAAGGGCTTGTAATTAAGCATTTCACATTAAGGTCTACACCTGTTGTATTCGGCGCATGTGACAAATAGAATTTGATTTGTGTGTTTGTGTTTGACTCTCTCTATCTCAGGTCTACTCAGGCGACTGGATCCTGTGAGCGTGGTCGGAGTGCGGTCATGACAATACGTTGCAACCCAGAGAAGACGGACCGCGGGCAACTCACAGTGCCCAGGTACACACACCTGTCTGACTGTCTGCTCAACATCACCTGTCTGACTGTCTGCGCAACATCACCTGTCTGACTGTCTGCGCAACATCACCTGTCTGACTGTCTGCTCAACATCACCTGTCTGACTGTCTGCTCAACATCACCTGTCTGACTGTCTGCTCAACATCACCTGTCTGACTGTCTGCTCAACATCACCTGTCTGACTGTCTGCTCAACATCTGAGCTGAAAACGTTTGTGTATTATTTGTGTATGAATTTTCATTAGCTCCTTCTTCATTTCTACTGTGTGCATGTGTGTGTGCAGTGCGTGCCCTGCAGGTACGTGTGACGGCTGTACGTTTCACTTCCTGTGGGAGAGTGGGAGCGCCTGTCCCGGCTGCACCCAGGATGACTATCACCAGATAGAGGGAGCCTGCAAGGGAGGGGTCCAGGTAACCTACACTCCCTCTGTTCCCTCTCTCTTCATCTCCTTTTACACACTCATGCTACTCTTACTTTCACCTCTTGGTATTTCAATTGAACCTACTTTCTCTCTTTCTCTCCTTCTCTACTCTCTCTCCATCACTTCCCCCCTCCTTCCCTCTCTCTCTTTCTCTCCTTCTCTACTCTCTCTCCATCACTTCCCCCCTCCTTCCCTCTCTCTCTCTCTCTTTCTCTCCTTCTCTACTCTCTCTCCATCACTTCCCCCCTCCTTCCCTCTCTCTCTCTCTCTTTCTCTCCTTCTCTACTCTCTCTCCATCCCTTCCCCCCTCCTTCCCTCTCACCTCTCTCTCTCTTTCTCTCCTTCTCTACTCTCTCCATCACTTCCCCCCCTCCTTCCCTCTCACCTCTCTCTCTCTTTCTCTCCTTCTCTACTCTCTCTCCATCACTTCCCCCTCCTTCCCTCTCTCTCTCTCCTTCTCTACTCTCTCTCCATCACTTCCCCCCTCCTTCCCTCTCACCTCTCTCTCTTTCTCTCCTTCTCTACTCTCTCTCCATCACTTCCCCCCTCCTTCCCTCTCACCTCTCTCTCTCTTTCTCTCCTTCTCTACTCTCTCTCCATCACTTCCCCCCTCCTTCCCTCTCACCTCTCTCTCTCTTTCTCTCTGTAGGTGACTCTGTCTGTGTGGAATGAGCCAAAGCTGTGCACCAAAGGCATGTCCCTGCCAGCTAAGAGCTCTGTCCCATGCGAGGCCATCGCTCTATGGTTAAAGGTTGGGGTAGGGGGTGGGGCCTTCTTAGCTGTGCTGCTCGTCTCTCTCACCTTCTATTTCTGGAAGAAGAACAAGAGGTGATTGACTGACACCTGTTAATCAAATAACCATCCCAGCCATATTCCAGGGCTGTCCAACCCTGTTCCTGGAGAGCTACCCTTCTGTAGGTTTTCACTCCAACCCCAGTTGTAACCAACCTGATTCAGCTTTTCAACCAGCTAATTATTAGAATCAGGTGCGCTAGATGAGGGATGGAGTGAAAACCTACAGGACAGTAGCTCTCCAAGAACAGGGTTGAACAGCCCTGCCATAGGCTGTAGTACAACGCTCCTGACTCCTGCATCTCTGTGTCCTATGTGTTTCTGTGTCACTATGGCGCCCCATGTCAGGCTGGAGTATAAGTATTCTCGGCTGGTGATGTCAGCCAATAAGGAGTGTGAGCTGCCGGTGGCGGATAGCTGTGCCCTGGCCGAGGGGGAGGAGCTTGAGGATGACGTGGTCTACTCCCACAAACCCTCACTGCTCGGCAAGCTCAGGGCCATCGCCAACAAGGTACCTGTGTGTGTGTGTGTGTGTGTGTGTGTGTGTGTGTGTGTGTGTGTGTATGTGTGTGTGTGTGTGTGTGTGTGTGTGTGTTAACCCTGTGTGTATAACCGTGTGTGTGTGTTAACCCTGTGTGTATCTCTATCCTTCAGCAGAGGGAGGGAGACAGCAGTGAGTCGGTACAGCTGAAGTCATCCCAGTCTGAGAGATGGGTCTGGGGGTAACGATGAGCAAGAAAGAAGGAAGAGAGGAAAGAAGAGAGAAAGGAAGGAAGAAGAGAGGAAGGAAAAAGGGAGCGAGAGAAAGGGAAAGAGAAAGAAGGAAGAAAGAAGAGAGGAAGGAAGAAAGAAGAGAGGAAGGGAGAAAGGGAGAGAGAAAGAAGAGAGAATTGGTAGGGTTGGCACTGTGTTCCACTCCTCTTCATGTCTCCTGGGCTCTGCTTATTCCTGAGGACTCCATCGTGGCTCCAGTCACTCCAGTTTTCTCTGCAAAGGTACTTACATTTACATTTAAGTCATTTAGCAGACGCTCTTATCCAGAGCGACTTACAAATTGGTGCATTCACCTTATGATATCCAGTGGAACAACCACTTTACAATAGTGCATCTAACTCTTTTAAGGGGGGGGTGGGGGGGGGGGGGGTTAGAAGGATTACTTTCTCCTATCCTAGGTATTCCTTAAAGAGGTGGGGTTTCAGGTGTCTCCGGAAGGTGGTGATTGACTCCGCTGACCTGGCGTCGTGAGGGAGTTTGTTCCACCATTGGGGTGCCAGAGCAGCGAACAGTTTTGACTGGGCTGAGCGGGAACTGTACTTCCTCAGAGGTAGGGAGGCGAGCAGGCCAGAGGTGGATGAACGCAGTGCCCTTGTTTGGGTGTAGGGCCTGATCAGAGCCTGAAGGTACGGAGGTGCATACTTGTTCCCATGATTCTGACTGAAACTGGAAAGTGGTTTGGCTCCCCACCCTAGACCCCACCACACAGGGAAACACAACCCTGCTTATTGCTATGGATATTATAGGGCTGCAAATGAAAGGAACTGTCACTGTTTTTGTATTTTTTGTATTGTCATTTGGAGTTTATCTGTACAGTCATGTCTAAAGTATTTATAATTATTAATGTTGGTATGATTCATCTTTATTAAATGCTCACTTGGCTTTGGGCCCGTGTTTGTATTTGTGTGCAGTTCTGTTAGGCTACACATTATTATTAGTTTATGTACCATGAAAGAAAAATGCCAACACACAGTCACACACACAAATAAATCCATTATCTCCCAGGACGTCCCATTCTCTCGTTGCAGTTTCATTCGGTAACATAATTCCTCCCCACCACAGTCACGCCTCCAGACCAGTTTCCGCCCTTCTGAGAGAAAATACTCCGCCTGCGATTCATCGACGACAGCAGGAAAGTTTAAATATAGCCTACAAAAATAATACAAAAGGATTTGTTAACTTCTGCATTATCGCGGATTCTACGCTGGAAACCCGGACAGAGTCAGTAGTCAGGAGATGGCTGAAATGAGGATGAGCTGAACTCGAGCTGGTACATTTACGGTACGGAATCATCGCTTTGGTCTGGATACTTCGGCCATGCTGTTTAGGACAAGTCTAAAATCATCCCAGCAGTCTGGGTATCAATCCAGTCTGTGTAATGTTCTAAAAACTTTGATGAGAATATATGCTTGTAAATTGTTAGATTTACGCACGACCAAAGTTATATGTTTACAACGTTAACGAATTAAATCAGACGTGTGGCCAAAACCATTGGACCTGGCTGCTAAACAATGTTGACATTTTCTTTTAACAGAAGTTACATAACACTATCAGATTCAAACACTAACATAACACATTCTAGAGCGAGCAACAATGCTTCTTTCTCGATCCTCACCAAATGTCACTTCCTGTGGTGGCGATGTAGAAAAAAGATGAAAGGGGAGTGCAATCTGTGATGTATTATTCTGTATTTGGACTAAAAGTGATGGTAGATTTCTGTGTGTGTGTGTGTGTGTGTCAGAGCCCACTACACTGCTATTGGCTCGGTAAATCATTTCCAGAAGAACATAACTAAGTTACTACTACATAGAACAACAGTAGGCCTACATGAAATAGTTGTGTGTGCTTTGTTTTACAGGTCCCTCCGCTGAAGGCTCGACGGCATCATCTAATTCCTTATCTAAGTGGTAAAAGTATTACGAGAACAGTTTACATGTTCAAATAGTATCAATTGTCATGACTCAACACAACCCCAAGAGGGCAGCCTTTCCCATGAAATAAGTGACCAAATCAAAACATTGTTCGGTATGTTCTTTAGTTTTTCAAATGCATTTTCTGTTATTTCTGCGGGGCTATCTGGAGGTTTTGGAATTGTGCTCGTATACACGACATTCCCAAATACTTCTATATCAGGAGTGAACTGGATAGCCTACATAATTATGAAAACGTTGCTTTAGTCCATAGGACTCCAGTCACGGTCATTCTTGAGCAAACTGCCTGCCCTCGTGTGGTTCCGTTGAGGAATATTTTCACAGGTACATGTCAAACAGGTGGATAG
Organism: Salvelinus alpinus; assembly: GCF_045679555.1. NCBI lineage: Eukaryota > Metazoa > Chordata > Actinopteri > Salmoniformes > Salmonidae > Salvelinus > Salvelinus alpinus. The sequence continues at coordinate 13,646,193 of NC_092122.1, forward strand.
GAGCTAATCATCTTTGTGTCAAATGTATACTCACCTGGGAAAATGTAGGCCTTAGTCTGTTGTAATCCCACAAGAGATCAACTATTTAAAAAAAATTACAGGGACGAGAGAAAAAAAACTTATTTTAAATAGATGGGTTAGCTGGAAATGTCACGAGAACAATGTGCATGCTTCTATGGGGGCAGAAGTCAGCGTGTTGTGATTCTGGATGACCAGATTGCTAGCAAGAATGAGAAGCGTAATGTGGGGAATCGTAAGTGGCTCGTTTTCTTGATACCATGTCTTGTTTTGACAGATTTCATGTCAATGCTATGGCCCAAATTCGCAAGCTAACCAACAACTTTAACGATGTATTTGAGAGACAAGTACACATTTATTTCTGTTTTTAATAAACATCGAATTCGAAATACAGTTGACATGTCAGCAATTTAAAGCCAACCCCGTGTGTTTTGCCCTATAGTTGTGCAAGCGTTGATTTTGTTGCTGAACAACCAACCCTTCTATACCAGCGAGTTTTCATTAGTTTACTTTGCTAACGCTGCACTGGTGGTTTCTTGAGGAATTACAACAGTTTCGCAAGTGAGGTGAGTGCAGTATTACTATTTACTAGTGCCTATGGAAATACACTCCGTTGTGACGACTAAAAGGAAACAAGTTCGAGCAGTGTTTGAGGTAATCGAGATATTCAATCACATTTGAATTGTAGTCGATTGCTGATCATTTGCAAGGGAGAAACGTACAAATTCTTCACAAAAGTTTTACATAAACACTGCCGTTTTATTTGCAGATCGTCACAGCTTCACCATGGCTCGCGGCTGCCTCTGCTGTGTCAAATACATGCTGTTCCTCTTCAACCTGCTCTTTTGGGTGGGTGAACAAACTCACTATACACATCATGATTTTCAAACTAATTGATATTCTGATTCTGCATAATATTTTATTATTAAATCATAGTATACTAAAGGTATAATAATGATTAGAGTAATGACAATAATCATGTATTTATATTTTATTCTGTCTCTTTCAGTTGGGGGGCTGTGGTTTGTTGGGTGTGGGGGTGTGGTTGTCTGTGTCTCAGGGCAGTTTTGCCACCCTATCACCATCCTTTCCCTCCATCTCTGCTGCCAACCTCATCATCACCCTGGGTGCTGTCATCATGGTTACAGGCTTCCTGGGTTGCCTGGGTGCCATCAAGGAGAACAAGTGTCTGCTGCTGAGTGTGAGTGAACTACACGACCACGATGCACCACACTACATTGCTTGGCACATTGGCAACCTCACCTGCCTCTCTCTCTTCTCTCACTTGTTCCCTGTAGTTTTTCATCACGTTGTTGGTTATTCTGTTGGCGGAGCTGATCCTTCTCATCCTGTTCTTCGTATACACAGACAATGTAAGACTCCCATAGAAGCGTCCTGTCAATTCAACCCCAGGTTATCCTTCCTCCTATGGTTCCTGTACCCATAGTGCCTCTGCCTACATTTCTCATGATCCACTGTGTGTGCAGGTGAGTGAGAACGCCAGACAGGACCTGAAAGAGGGACTTGCTCTGTACAGCACCAACAACAACGCTGGCCTCCGCAACGCCTGGAACACCATACAGACAGAGGTACGGTACCTAACTACTAATGATCTACCATACAACGCCACACTAATAGCATAGCATTCCACAAGGGAGAGGTGCAATATATAACCCTGTCTCCTCTGTCTCCCTGTCAGTGGCATTGTTGTGGGGTGAATGGGTACACAGACTGGCACACTGCCCTGCAGGAGAAGGTGGTTCCTGACCACTGCTGCCAGGATATCTACCAGGACTGTGGGCGCAATGCCACCAACCAGTTCTGGACACGGGTCAGTTTGTGTTTATTTAAAAATGTCTGATCTTCTCCCTACCATCAAGGAGTGTGTGTGTGTATTCATGTGTATCTGCATGTGTAGGAGTGTCTTTTTTCACTTCTCAAGATTGTATGTTTCTCTTGTCAGGGTTGCTATGAGAAGGTGGAGGAGTGGCTGGATGACAATAAACACCTGCTGGGAACCATCGCCATGTGTGTTCTGGTCATACAGGTAAGGTGTGTGTGTGTGTGTGTGTGTACATACAGATGTACATGTAATGATGTTGTTGCAGTGTGATTGATGTGACTTTCTGTCTGCAGCTCCTGGGTATGGCCTTCTCCATGACTTTGTACCAGCAGATCCACCGATCCGGGAAGAAGTACGAAGCTTAGAACACACACAGAGTTTGAGACCCATTACTTTTATACAAAATTATACTCTAAAAAGACACAAACCTGCGCACACACACATGCCACAAAACGACTTTTAATGTAGTGTTTATATTTACACACCCTTGTATCATTTTCTGCACAAAGGCAATTTTAATGTTTTTTGAGGATCATCTTAATGTTCTTGGCCGGGATTCAATCCGACTGCGGGTTGTCAACAATTAATGTGATCTCATGCATGGTAAATGGGTCATTCCACAAATAAAGTGCCAAAAATCAGCATTTTGACATTGTCCCGCGTTATGTTTTTCCAACTTCAGCCCAAAATTCCTCCATGTTTTAACCATCATTGAAGTTATACTCTTAAAAAGTTGAACTAGTTATGTTGTTGCTTTGACAGTAATTTCTGAAGATGTATTTATTTCATGCGATTAATTTATGTCTGTCCCTCATTTTAAGGCCAACCCTGTTACGTGAACATAACTTTTTTTAAATATATATATATGGTGAATCTATTCCTTTTTAAGAAGTTTTTTCTAACAAACAGTCAACTCAGTGTAAAGGAGGTGAACTGGTTCTACTCTTTTTGGCAATTTTCTGGTGCTTTGTGCTTAAACTGAGCGTGTCAATTATAACGTCATCCCTTTTACCCATAGATTGGAATTGTTAAAACATTTCTAGCCAATAGTTTTGTGAAGCTTGCATTCAAGTGTCCATTCTCCCTGTCACAAGGGGATTTTTATTTAACCGCTTAATGTGACACCGCTTATGTTAAATTAATAGTTTGTTTTGACCAATTTACACTGCCCATAATGTTAGCATTTTGTGGAAGGACCCAAATGCTGCATATAGCTCAATCGGAAATTCCCTTTAAGCTGAATTGTCGACAACCCCGGCCCTAGTTCAGTTATGGTGGGACTAAGTGTGGGTGAGGAAGGGGGGTTGGATTGTGTGGGTGTAGGGACACCCCTCAGTCATCCAGAATAGAATGAATGGCTTGAACACAAAAAGAGTAGAGGGAAAGAGGTTTGGTTTCATGCCTTAGAAATCCTTAAACTGATTAGTTATATTGTACGGATGCATTATTGTAAAACCAGTTACTGGGATGTGTTCAATAAAAGTTACGCTTATTCTGTCAAAGTGCTGGCCATCTTTCCTTCAGTTCAAATTGCAATTCTGTTTACTAAAGCATCATCTAGTACTGTTACAGGAGTGAACTATCATCTAGTACTGTTACAGGAGTGAACTATCATCTAGTACTGTTACAGGAGTGAACTATCATCTAGTACTGTTACAGGAGTGAACTATCATCTAGTACTGTTACAGGAGTGAACTATCATCATCTAGTACTGTTACAGGAGTGAACTATCATCTAGTACTGTTACAGGAGTGAACTATCATCTAGTACTGTTACAGGAGTGAACCATCATCATCTAGTACTGTTACAGGAGTGAACCATCATCATCTAGTACTGTTACAGGAGTGAACTATCATCATCTAGAAACTGTTACAAGAGTGAACTATCATCACCTAGAAACTGTTACAGGAGTGAACTATCAGCATCTAGAAACTGTTACAGGAGTGAACTATCATCATCATCTAGTACTGTTACAGGAGTGAACTATCATCATCTAGAAACTGTTACAGGAGTGAACTATCATCATCATCTAGAAACTGTTACAGGAGTGAACTATCATCATCATCTAGAAACTGTTACAAGAGTGAACTATCATCATCGAGTACTGTTACAGGAGTGAACTATCATCATCATCTAGTACTGTTACAGGAGTGAACTATCATCATCTAGTACTGTTACAGGAGTGAACTATCATCATCATCTAGAAACTGTTACAGGAGTGAACTATCATCATCTAGTACTGTTACAGGAGTGCCCCAGGAGAAACAATGCCACCTCATTCTGCAGAATATTATAGAAGTCTGCCTCATGATTCTGAGGTTGTATGTTCAAGAGAGAACGTGCAAGAATTTGTGGCTCAATGGTTAGAACCCCTGTCTCATAACCTTGAGTTTGTGGGTTTAAACCTCAACTTTTACACTTGTGTAGATTTCTGCAACTATTAATGTCAAACATACGAAGAGGAGCAAGAAAAGTGTGAAGGAGTCTGCCCTTGCACCACTGTGGTTAAGTTCAAACCTTAACTCTTACACTTCAAGTTTAACAACTCAATATCAAAGACTTATACCATGACATTGTTGAATACTTGTTTCTGATTGGCTTGAAGGGCATTCTAGATTGTCATTATTTCCCTAAGGCACGGTAGAGCTCAATGGCTATAGTTCATTACATGTTTGAGCTGCAAAAATAAATAAAAATGAATTGAAACCACTGCCATTTTTTTATTAAAATTCATAACAGCAAGCTAGAACGGATGGTTTGGTTAGCTAAACTAGCAAGTCTGCTTCTTTGGTTACCAAGGCAACTACTGTCACTATCTAGTAAACTTGTAAGCTACTTCAGTGGATGTTGTAGCAGCAAATGTGTTAAATTATAGCCCTGGTTCAATAAAAGGGATAATCAACTCGTGGCTCTATGCGTTATCTGGAAAATAATGCAAATCTGTGGAAGGTCAGTTCCACTCCGCGAGCATGTCCTACCTAGAGGTTATGGGTCCAAACCTCATCTCTTGTGCTTTTATGTACGTTTCAACAATTCTCCATGTCAAACACACAGAGGGGAGGGTGAAGGCGTCGGTGGCTCTGGTGTAAGGATCTTGTCCCATAAGCACAGGTTTGTAGGTTCAAACCCTGTTGCTGGCTCATGGTTGCCCATTGGGACTGAGTCAAGGGGAGTGGCTGCCACACAAAGATGGTTGGAGCAATAAGAGGAGGTGGTTAACTCCTGCGGGGTCCCTGTGAATTCAAAGCAGTGGTTATGGAGAACATCTCCTGAAAAAAGTGGGCACTTAGTATTTAACTATAGACAACTCTCCATTTAAATACCAAGTGCCCACTTTTTTCAGGAGATTTTTTTCTTCCCATAACCATCTTTGAGTGGCAGCACCTCTCTATCATTCACGCAACCATGCTGCAGTGCCACACACTGGAGCATGGTCCTATGGGTGGAGGGTGAGATCCTTACCACTAAGCCACCAGTTCCTTCACATCTCTTCATATATTTGACATAAATATGTCTGTAAACAAAACATTTACAAGAGTTTAGCTCAACGTTTAATTTGGCGAACTCCCTTGTCTACCAAGGGAGTCCAATGGTTAAACTATGATGATTCCCATCCAGCTCCCAGTCCTCAAAAACTACAAAGGTTACAAAAGCAGTCTCTCTGCTTTCTCTGACCCTCAGACACACTACTGGATCATACTGAGCACAGTCCCCTTGCAACACTACTGGTATGCGTGATCAGGTGAGCTGGCAGATAGTACCATGTTCTACAGGCTGAGCTTCCTCCCTAATGATGCACTAACCTCGCCTGTGTTAGCTTTACTAACTCTCCTACAACCTCAGCAATGAGACAGGAAGGGGAGGGGTGTAGAGCTGAAGGGCGAAAGATTAACAGAGCAAGAATGAGAGGAACCAAGGGTCAGAAGGTCTCCAACCTAAAACAGGGCAAAAAAATGACAGCGCAAGAATGGAGACTTTTGTTTATAGTAAGAAAAACATTTAATCATGTTCTTTATAACAAACACTTACTGGATATGAACCCTACCCAACTCTACAGTCATTTGGAGATTGTTTCGCCAATGGTTCAAAGCCCATACTCAAATGTTACCACATAACCCACTGACCAAGACATAGAATATCTGGTTGATATTAACTGTCTATTTACAAATCCTTGTCTGAGAGCTGTGTCAATTTATAAAGCCACAGAGCCCTGTCCACAAGGCACGGAGCTAAGGGCCGTTTGAGACTATGTCTGAGGGAAGAACAATTATCCAAAACCAATTTTGGAGTTAGAAGTCCATGGTTTTGTCGTTGTTGTAGACGACATTGCCCCTGATGACAACGTAGCGGATCAGTTCCTGGTGTCCTCCTAACTGGTAGATGAGATGCTCCCAACCGCTGGACAACACCATCAACACAACACTGTCAGTCTACACTAAAGTGTCAGCCACACACAGACAATCAACACAACTTTAGGTAGTCTCACTCACACAAACCAATCGGTTCCATTCACACAGCTACTGCATTTTAGACAACGCCATACACAGTCCTCACCACAATTACAAGATAACCTTTCAGCAGCTACTGGAACATACACTGTGGTGTCTGACCATTAAATGAAGCCAGCTCTTACAATATAGTAGCATTTATTGACAGCAACTTTACCGTGGTGCGTTGACGACCAGCAGGTCGCCGTGTTTGTTGACCTCCAGGGAGCCGTGCGTGTGAGAGCGGCCCAGGGCGTAGGCTGCGTTGATGGTGGGGGTGGCCAGAGCCTCGGGCATGGACATCCTCATGTTGACATGCCAGGTGCATCACCACCGGCTGGGATAGACAGAGAGGGATAAAGAGATGATGACAGAGGGATCGCTATATAGAGGAATAGGCTTTATACCTTCTTCTCCTACTAACTCATTGAACTTACCCCCACAGCCCCCTCCATCTTTCCCCCCTAACTTTCCTCCTCCACCCCCCGTCCTCTGGTACCCACCAGAGCAACAATAGGCATTAGGGTTGAAGTCACTGCCCAGGGCAACAATGGCCCCAGCCTCCAGCATGTCTCAGGCCCGCGGCTATAGTAACCGCAGGATGTAAGTGGTGGCTGGGAGCAGGATGGTGGCGGTCTTAGCTGTCGCCATGGCAGCAATGCCATCATCTGTCACATCCCCCAGGTGACTGATAGCCAAGGCACCGAGCTCTGCCCCCAGCTAGCACCACCAGAGAAAAAAAACACACACACACACAATACAGGAATGGTTAAGTGAGATGGACATGTTGGATTCCGAGAATATGAAGGAAAAAGGAAACCGCACACTGCTCTTGATAGTATCACCGATATTTAATAAGCTTACGTATCGGCCACACGGCCTTCGTCAGATCAAGTGGAGTGTGTGGTTTCCTTTTTCCTTCATCTTGTTCAACTGTTACCATGCACCTGCAAATAAGATTGCTCAGATGTGTGAGTGCCTTTTGAATTGGGTTCCGAGAATATGAAATATACTTATTCATGTCACTGATGGGAGTGCTGAGGTTTAGAGGGTCTATACCAGAAGTTAAGGGTTATAGGAGGAAGGTATATAGTGTGTGCAACTAAGCTTGGAATGTGTTGAGTGCAGGGAAGTGATTACATGTGGCAGGCATTGATAAGGGGAGAGAGCCATGGATTAGTGGTGGAGGGGGGTTGAGGTCAGGTCAGGTCACCTTAAGGGAGAAATAAAAGTTTATGGCCCATATCACTAGTGTCCTGCCTAGCAGTAAAGAACGATGTTTGTACAGATAGGTAGGAGGAGACTCAGCCTATGAGGAACGGTTAAATATCAGTGCTTGTGTGATTTTTGTTGTTGTCTGAATGCCGCTGTATTGATCCTCTGGGTGGAATAAACTTGGTTAAGCTTTCATAAATGTCGGTTGTGTTTTTTACTCTGAGAATTAGAACTTAACAGACAGTACCATAGACACTTAAATAATGCGTACAGGTACTAAACCAGTTGTTGTTACCACAGTGACAGTAGAGAGGCGCAGGTTGATGATGCGTACCTGTGCAGAGTTCATGGGGTGCAGCTCGTCTCCGTGGAAGTTGATGCTGAGGCCCATGTCCAGGCCGGCCTGCAGGATGGAGCGCGTGGAGGACATGTCAAACACACCCTGCTCACAGGACACATCTATGTTGTCCACCCTCAGGGCCCCCGCTGACATACGCGGCAACTGGACCTGAAGGATGTCTGCTGTCGCCTCGGCAACAGTCTTACCCCTGGGAAAGAATCAGAAGGGGTGGGTATTTAATAACACCTAGTGAGGATGAAAGTCAGTAGGGTTAGCTGTATGGGTGTGGGTGAATGTAATATATAACCTCAACAGGTTATGACGGGGTGGAATTGAGGTGTCTGTTCAGGATGGAGTGTTCAACATCGTGTAGTGCAGTGGTTCCCAACCTTTTTCTGTTACTATACCATCAACTGAATTTTGCTCTGCCCAGAGTACCTCTGAAGTACCCCCTCATGTGCATTTTACCAGCAAGTCTAGGGTGTCATGAGTCTTCTCAAGTACCCCCTGTGGATAAGCCAAGTACCCCTGGTTGGGAACCACTGGTGTAGAGAGTGTGTGTTCAGTACTTAGGGACGGCGTGTGCTCCACAGTAGGTAGACGATATATTGATTGGCAGGGTACGTCTGGCCGTCTCGATGACCTCCAGCATCTTCAGCTCTGTCTGCAGCTCCAGGCCGTAGCCACTCTTACACTCCACCAGGGTAGTGCCTGCCCGCTGCATCCGACCCAGCCTGCCTGTCAGAGGCCAGCAGGGTGGAGGGAAGAGCAGCCCGGGTGTGCTCCACTGTGAAGTGGATCCCTCCTCCGGCACGGTGCACATCCATGTAAGTGGCACCAGCCAACTGTCGGCACTCACAGCATTACCTAGGCGGCGTTTTGACAGGCAGCCAATTCTGATCTTTTTTCACTAATTGGTCTTTAAAAAAAATCTGATCACCTCTGAAACAGATCTCGTGTGAAATGATCTGATGCAAAAATTTGTGGAAAAAATATAAATTGGGCTGCTTGTGTAAATGCCATATAAACCTTTACTTTTACTCTATAAGGTGAGTCATATTACAAGCTGTTGAGGCAGAGGGGACAGGACCCATGGAAGTCATATTTACCTTCATGGCAAATTCATGAACCCTGTCTCCAGCCCATACCGTGCCGGGTGTGTGCATCAACCAATCCTGAAACGTAATAATACAATGAGCACGGCTGCATTTCTATAAAACCTAATTCTCTACATGATAGAACACTAAACCAACGATTCAAATATTTGTATCAATAGAACAGGGGAGCATTCGGCAGGACCAAACGTTTTGGAACAGGACCTCCCGGGTGGCGCAGTGGTCTAGGGCACTGGATCGCAGTGCTAGCTGCGCCACCAGAGTCTCTGGGTTCGCGCCCAGGCTGGGCTAGGTTCGCGCCCAGGCTCTGTTGCAGCCGGCCGCAACCGGGAGATCCGTGGGGCGACGCACAATTGGCATAGCGTCGTCCGGGTTAGGGAGGGTTTGGCCGGTAGGGAGGGTTTGGCCGGTAGGGAGGGTTTGGCCGGTAGGGATATCCTTGTCTCAGTATGTAAAAATGTAATAAAAATGTATGCACTCTACTGTAAGTCGCTCTGGATAAGAGCGTCTGCTCTTGGCCGGTAGGGATATCCTTGTCTCAGTATGTAAAAAATGTAATAAAATGTATGCACTCTACTGTAAGTCGCTCTGGATAAGAGCGTCTGCTAAATGTCTAAAATGTAAATGTAAAAATGTAACATTAAAATATGCCAGGTAGGCCAAACACGGCTCTGACACACAGGAGGCTGCGGAGGGGAGAACAGCTCATAACCATGTGTTTGATACCATTCCACTGATTCCCGCACCAGCCATTACCACGAGCCCGTCCTCACCAATTAATGTGCCACCCACCTCCTGTGCTCTGACATGTAGAATAAGGAATAACGTCAGCCCTATTCATGGCATTTCTATCTGCACCGTTTGACAAATAAACATGCCCATGGTTGCATGTTTACATGGCCCTTGCTATCCGGGGTCCTTGGGATGTCCCCACACCATTGAAATTAACATTTAAAATGGTACGGGTTAAGTTTAGCTATTAGTTATGGTTAAGTATCCCAGATAGCACAAACCATGTTTACACCTTCGTGCACGCCTAGATCTACCGCCCCTATTGTCCAGAGTGGTGTATTGCACTGATACTTGTCTGGAATGACACACATGCCAGTTGCATCGATTACTTTATCAAACGAGCACCCTGCATATTGGATATCAATGGTGCTCAATAGTCCAATATCTTTTATCAGACCGTCGCTGCACGAACAAAACAAAGCTCTTTTAATCAATAGTTTGCGGTGGGATAACATTTGGTTTAGCCTAAATTTAGTTTTGCTTTCACAGCACGTTAGGGCAATCCGTAGTCAACTCGTTCTAACCAAATTGCAACAAACATTAACTAGTAGCCAAACCACTGAACATTAAACAATGTTACAAACTGCAGACCTATATCGGACATTAATGATACAATGTTTCGACATACCTCCCGATAACCAAACTACTGTTCTCAATCACACACAGCTTTTGCATCCCTTCCTTCGTCAGGAACTTCTCACCGTTGTTGAAAATTAAAACCACCTGTTGTTTCGCGTTCTTTACCAAAAGTTTGTTAGACATTTTGAAATAGTCGAAATTAAGCTTAAAAATGTGAATTACTTTTGTAAAGTCACCTCTATGTCACTTTCTAGTGGTTTGGGGAAAAGTTAATGTGGACAACAGGTGTTCAAAGTGCAAGTCTGGGAGGGGTTTTGGAAATTAGGAATACTGTACATTGATTGACAAGTTCTGTTCAATGTGTAGTGTTTGTTAATAAGGTTGAGACACCACATCAATCACCTCCCTCACAAACCTGTAATAATACCACCAGACAGCAGGTTTAGGAATGGGTACAATAACCATCATTTTTTAAATTTATTCTACAGAGATAATACATATTGGATCATATACAGTAAAAAAAAATATCTTGAAAGTTTTACACATATAAAGCTAACTTTCTTACCAAGAGTCCATTTTCCACATAGTGAAAATGAAAAAAACAAAGATTCAAACATTCATCCAGATCTTCAGTTGCAAGTCTCATCCTCGCCATCATTCTTTCATTTCTCCGTCCTCCTCTTCTTCCTCCACTCCTCTAATATATAAAACATTATTGCACCTGTGGGTAGAGAATACGCACTTTAGATCGAAGAGAATTACACTGAAAACAGCCACTATCAAACATCTGCATCAGTCACACCACAAGTATGCTGGATACAAAAGAGAGAATACATTTCTACTGGTATTCATTAAAGGGTTGACTTGCAGTTCAACCAATATTTCAGAATATAGAGTTACATTCTATTGCAGAAAACATCTGATTTCAACAAATACTTCCTTTCTTGAACTGGGTATTATTTACTACAAACCAAACAAGCCAAAGTGGGACTTTGAGGGACCTTCCTGAACTTGTCCAATATGAAACTTGTTTTTGTTGCAAAACGCTTTCTGTTGAAACAGTCTACACTAATGAATACACCCCAGATCACTGCTCTAAGAGAAGTAGGTATTTCATGAATGCAGTCGTTGCCGATCTTGATCACCTCAGGAGTAAAGGACAAGAGGCAGAAGGCAACATTTTAGAGAATCCAGAAGAGGGCTCTTATTTACCTAACAAGTACTTCTCCAAGGTGACCAGCCAAAGCTCCATCTACATACTCTTCTGTGTTCGCCAACTGTCGAAACCAATGACAAAAACATGACAAATTTACATCAGCATTTATTAGCACCAGCAACACACACTGTCCAGGTTAGGTGCAAAATACAAGTCTTGTACCTGCGGCATACGTGGACAAAAATGAATAACTTGTGGGAGACTTATTTTGATATGAGATAAGTAGATAGGAAGTCGTTTGGAAAGTCTGTTTAATAATACAATGCTATGTCTCAAATTCCCAGTCATAATGACCAATCATCCTGCCCACCGGCACTGTAAGCTGAAATGGAATTGTTTTTAACTTTAGGCTTCCCACGGACTGTTTTTGTGCAACCAAATTCAATTGAAAGTAACGCTAGCGTATGTAAATACACCCACGTTGCTAAAAGCACCCGTGTCCAGGTGTGCTCCCTCACCTGCATGTTCATGTAGCTGTCCACAGACACTAGGTAGCCCTTGTACTCCATCCCCCACTTCAGCTTCACCATCACCGGCTTGCCTGTCAGGCCGTTCAGGAAGGGTTTAGGGTTCAGAGGTAAACTCTACAGACACACAGCAACAGGAAGAAGGTGGGATTAATTGTTATGGGTAATAATTTAATGGAACAAAATAGAACGTTCAGACCCATGTGTAGGGAGGAACAGACGTCTATCATCATGCAATGAAACGCTTATTAGATTTCAATCTGCAACATGACTTTATTTGCTGCTCATTCACTGTAACTGCAATGAATGAATGGGATAACATTAGCTTGCTGGAAAAAGGCACCCAACTCAACTGCTAATCCGTTTCTCTTTTCAACAGATCCTGGCAATTTTATAATAACCAACACTCACCATTGCTGTGCGAAAGGTGGTGCTTTTATATCTTAGTACTTTACTATCTTTTCGACACAAAAACGTCTAGACTTGTACGCATTGCCGCCGAAACCAGGAAGCTGGAGCCTTTCAACTTTGACCCAAAACAAAGGTTAATCGATTGAGAAAAAGAGCTTGAATTATTTATGTCCGCCACCTAGTGTACCGAGGGGCAAAAATTAAGAGACATGATTTAAATGTTCATGTTCATTGCTCATTGCGGCAGATATTTTAAACGAAAATGTTATAGATAAATAAAGGACAGTAAACTGTTATATTTATCCATGTCCATCTTCAAATGGTTGCATTTTATTCAAAAGACTGCCCATGTGTAGTTAACTGAACAGCTATGGGGCAATGGCGCTCTCTGGCGGTTATAGTGGTTATCGTGTTGAGTATTGCACCACGGTCCACTCCCCCAAAATCTTTGGGCCATGATGTGACTTATTTGCTATCAATGGATGTAATCTACCTAGATAAAGCTTTACTAATTTCTATGTAACGCAGCAAATAAACAAATTGATGTTTTCAAGCCAAAACCCAGTCTTCGGCCATGCCCCAGGAGGAGTGACCATCAATGGAAACCACTGGTGTCCAAGGTCATTGTGATTGAATTAAAACATTTGACACCAGATTTTAAATCTGTATTTCATTTCAAATAAAATGTTTCTTTATTTTCAATAAATGAATACATTTTGTCTGGAATTGCATGAAGAATTTATGGTATAGAGGTAAACTGTCATATCTGGGTCTATCTGGCAGCTCTCTATATGCACTGCCGGTCTGGAGAATGCTCTCATTCATTTTTCTGTCTTGAAGCGTTCGACTGTTACTAAACCATTTGGCAAGTTTGAACTTGAGATCATGAATAATACTTCCAACAGCAAGGGATGGTTTCAGTGGAAATTCCTCTGAAATTACACTAAACCCTCTTTGTTGCTGAAATGCTGATGCCCTTACATCAATGTTAATATGTTTGTGTGAGCATGTTCAGATATGTGTGTGTGTGTGTGTGTGTGTGTGTGTGTGTGTGTGTGTGTGTGTGTGTGTGTGTGTGTGTGTGTGTCTGGTTGTATGGACAAACATACACCTAGGTATGTACCATGTGAAAACTCTTATACTGTTAAAGGATAGTTCAACTATCACTAATCATGAGCTGCTGCATGACCTAGGATAACACTGACATGTCCCATTGTCTATTGTGTAATAGATATGCAGGGAGGAAGACTCATGGGGAAGCTCTCAGCAAAACAGAGAATGAGAGATATTAGACAGTATGCAGGTCTGCTCTGGTGTGCTCCATGGAGAGTAGCCATGCTGGGCTCATTGAGGTGAAGCGGGAAGCAGCAGAGAAGAGACGGGTTGAGGGCCTATCAAAGAATTCGAGCAGGAGATCACTGAGCTAAAGGAGGAAAGGGAGGGGGTATTGAGGGTCAGAGCCCCACATCATTCCTGAATACCACTGCAGCTCCATGACTTTACTGTACTACTGTATAGTGCTCATCACCAGCACTGACCACACGAGGGCAGCATGTACACAGAAACTGTTTGTTATTGATTTAGTTCAAATTTCACAATATTTGGAAGCGTGTAGCCTACTGCAGAGGGAGAATATGCTACAATCAAACCCCATATCCTCAGCAGTGCTGTCACCAACTACACTTTCATATAGGCCTAACGACAAGATGAGAAGTTATATTATTATTGAGATTGGGCCTATAATATTAGGCCTACATAAGATTTATTGCTGTCATTATTAAAGGTATATTTTGGCAATGCCCTTTATCGACTTCCCCTGAGTCAGATGAACTCGTGGATACCATTTCTATGTATCTGCGTGCAGTTTGAAGGAAGTTGATAACTAGCGCTAGCGGAGCTTGCTAACTAGCATTAGCGCAATGACTGGAAGTCTATGGGTATCTGCATGCTAGCAGATACCTATAGACTTCCAGTCATTGCGCTAACGCAAGTTAGCAATGGCTCGCGAAACTACCTCTTACGTTCTTCATAATGGACACAGAGACCTAAAAATGGTATCCACGAGTTCGTCTGACTCTGGGGAACTATTTGCCAAAATTCCAAAGTATCCCTTTAAGAGTCCTCTGGAAACGGAAGCAGGACTTTGGTAGGCTATTAAAAATGTATCTAGGAATTTAAAGGCCAACCCCTGGTATAATCTTCTCTGCATAGGGCAGGGTAGTTCATTAATATATTGGTACTGCGTAATACGGATCAGTTAATAAATCTCAATTGGCTTGCATTCCACTCCAATTAGCTGGGATTTTGTCGGGATCGGCCATCAGTAGCCTATTGTCAACATAGCCCATGCAGAAGTGTATTTAGCCAAGTGACCAAACTCTTTTGTTGTTGAATTTTACCCCCTTTTCTCCCCAATTTCAATCTTGTCTCATCGCTGCAACTCCCCAACAGGCTTGGGAGGCAAAGGTCCAGTCATGCGTCCTCCGAAACATGACCCGCCAAACCTCGCTTCTTAACACACACCCGCTTAACCAGGAAGCGTCGCACCAATGTGTCGGAGGAAACACAGTTCAACTGATGACCAAAGTCAGCCTGCAGGCCCCCAGCCCGCCACAAGGAGTTGCTAGAGCACGATGAGCCAAGTAAAGCCAGCCCGGCCAAACCCTCCTCTAACCCGGACGACGCTGGGCCAATTGTGCGCCGCCCTATGGGACTCCCGATCACGACCGGTTGTGATACAGCCTGGGATCGAACCCAGATCTGTAGTGACGCCTCTAGCACTGCGATGCAGTGCCTTAGACCATTGTGTCACTCAGGAGGCCCTCAAACTCCACAATTTTAAAGTAAGTGCCCAGTAAGAAAATCTCAATTTTAAAAGTTCATATTAATCGCTTTGACTCGTCCTACACTCGTATTTGTGGCCAAAGCATAAATTGGAGAAAAAAACACTTCAAAACCCCAACCTCAAATTTGTATTTTAAACAGATGTTTCAAAAATGCTTGCTATTTCCTCATATAACATGATGTCATCTCCCTGAGGAGGATGAGCTGGCCAATCCTCGTTCTTGAGGAGGATGAGTTGGCCAATCAATGGTCTACTTGCGTGAATATTTATAATGCCCACACCATTCTGTTTTTTCGGTATGCCCACACCATTCCAACACAGAAACGCTGCTTTTTAGCATAATGAATAAAACATCTTGGAAGGAAAACTATTTCACTCATATTGTAAGTTATTATAGGTCATATTTCATTGAAATCTGGAAACACTGGGCAGTTACTTTAGTTTAAAGTGAGTCACTAGCTAGGTTTCCACCCAATTGGTAACATATTTTCTTGTGAATATTCAAAAATATGCATAAATAAAATATGCGCATTTGATGTGTTTTCATCAAATTGACTTGTGCTGATGACATAGTGCACATACAAATAACTGTTGCGTTTAAATTCACGTGTACAGATTAACATTTTTAAAGTTAAATGGGTTTCCATTGTATTTTCAATTCAACTGATGTCACAAAACGTGTTATATAGCGAATGTGCCCACTCTGGTATTGGCACGTGCGCTCTAGCCATCAGCTCGCAGATACAGTTGTGGGTACAGTCTATGATGAGATTATTATGGACAAAAGAGGGGGATTATTTTAATTTGTAAAACGGCAGCCAAGCATGGATTCATCAAATCACCAGAATAAGATCCTCGATATTTATTGGAAAGTAGCATCAAGCTCACCACCTTGCACTTTCACCACCCTGTGAAGTTCATCGTCACTTATTTCATCTGTAGTTTAATAAACTGTATGTTTTCCCGAGTCGTAGTAGGATGACCACATAAACATGTCATCCCGTGACTCCAAGTTTACTTCGATATGATGGTTATATCAATATTTGGGCAAAAACGCGTTTCCACCTTTATTTCTTGACCTACACAAAAATATCCAACCTTATATTTACCGACAAAATTAGCTGTTTCCATCAGGTCTGTTGTCATTTTTTTATCGGGCATATAGGCCTACTTTATTCGCATAAAAAGGTTGGTTGGAAACGTGGTTAGAGTCTCCTTTCTAAAAGGGGGCAATTATTACCCCCAATTTGAATCCTGTTCAGCTCACTAGCCTCAATAATTCTGGACCCTGGGCTTTGTTATTCTGTGTTCCTTTGTTTTGTTTAAACGAAGTGTCAATAAACTTTACCGCATTTATTTTTTTATCCGGATGAGTGTCTGTGGATTGGAGAGGTTTGGATGACCACGGCGTGCCAGCTCTGACCTGACACTAACTGGCTCCTGACTACCAGGAATGTTCCTTTAAAGAGAAAAATGCAAAGAGACGGGGCGGAGCCGCAAGCCCGCTGTCACTCTCTCAGTATTCCATAGTAGATTCACAGTATATCTTCAGGCTATTAGCAAGCAAATTAACTGTAAGGTAGAAGGTCCCGAAGAATACGAGAGAACGCAAATCAGTCCTCGGCTTTTGCAGAAGTAAATGCGGAATAATGGAATACTTTTCCCTGGGTGTCTGAACCGGCTGTGTTGTCAAACTGGGGTCTTTGTTCTTCTTTGATCATATATGATTGTTATTGAAAGGGAAAGTAAAGCCTACACTGGCTTTGAACCTTGGCTTTACATTCGGAGGATGAAATCTTGCATCTATTTGCCACTTGAATAACACCAACGAGGTGTCGCGTTGCCTATTCACAAGGCTGCTCTCGAGTTCTCTCATAGGCTAACCTCTTCTTGGGAACACTTACTCTTGGGTCGGAACTATGATGTGGACTTTGTTTGCTGTTTTTACCTGCACTGGACTATCTGGTATTCTTGCAGGTTTGTATTTTTTCTTTAAAAAATCCCTGCTTCTAGTCGAATTCGATTCATAGGCAGTGTATTCATTGTGTGCAACAATGTAGCGTTCCCGCTGTCTCGGAACAATACGCGTGACAAGTGCAGCAACAGTGACAAAAGTATTTCCTCACGCTCCGCTCTGTTGACCGCCTCGGGTCAACATTCTATTTGTGTGGAGGTGAAACTCGTTTCTCATGATATCATTGAGATTTTCTCTATAATGTAGAATGTTTTCAAACGAAACACAAATATACCGATATGTTTTTATAACTATGTAATAACCTCAAAAGACCCATAACAATGAAGGCTACTTTGAGCTACCATCCATTGTTGACTGCCAAACATTTTTGGGGAATACCTGCCCACATTATGAACAGAATTGTTGTGTTATATAAAAACATGAAACCCCCGTTGTGAACAGAACAGCCCATGTGTGCATGTTGGCAGTGGAGAGGGCTCTTAAAGATGGCAGTGTACCCCAGAAGGTGTTCTTACATCCCACACCCAATGCATCTGGAACGTGCCTGGAGTGCACATCCTCCTCCCATAGCTGCCCAAAACTTGATCTGTGTCAAAGTCCACACTGAAGCATTCAAGTCAAGATTTTAAATTCAAGTTTAGATTACGTACACACAGACACACACACACACACACACCCTCACCCTCCTCCTCGTCTGTCTCCTATAACCTGTCCTATCTCTCTTCCTATAGATGTGGGTCGTGTAGGGGGGGTAGCCGCTCGCTGTGAGAGCCAGGCGTGTAACCCCCGAATGGGCAATCTGGCGCTAGGTCGCAGGGTCCTGACCCAGACCGTGTGTGGCTACAAGGGCACCGAGCCCTACTGCTCCTACTCTGACCCCTCCTCCTCCACAGCGCCCTGCCCCCCGGCCAGGTGTGGGAAGTGCAACGCGGCCCTCCCCCTGCAGGCTCACCTGGCTGCAGCCATGGCCGACTCCTCCTTCCGCCACCCCAACACCTGGTGGCAGTCGTCCGGGGAAGTGGAGTCTGAGACTCTGCAGCTGGATCTGGAGGCAGAATTCATCTTCACCCACCTGATCATGGTGTTCCGCTCGCCCCGCCCTACTGCCATGACCCTGGAGCGCTCGCAGGACTTCGGGCAGACCTGGAAGATATTGCAGTACTACGCCAGGAACTGTAGCGCCACCGTTGGACTGGAGGAGGGAAAGGCAGTGCTGGACGGGGCCCCCTGCACCTCGAAATACTCTGGAGCTTACCCCTGTACCAGGGGAGAGGTGAGATGGGTGTGTGTGTGTGTGTGTGTGTGTGTGTGTGTGTGTGTGTGTGTGTGTGTGTGTGTGTGTGTGTGTGTGTGTGTGTGTGTGTGTGTGTGTGTGTGTGTGTGTGTGTGTGTGTGTGTGTGTGTGTGTGTACAGAGACAGACAGACAGACAGACAGAACCAGGTGTTTGTCCAGACAGCAGCTCAGACTCACACCTCTAGCCGTCCAGGATGTGTCCTGTCATGGCACCTTACTTATGGCCGGATGAACAGCTGGAAGGAAGGAGGCATGATAGATGTTGGCTACTGTACTACACACAGGAGTGTCCACTCCACTCCCCCCCCATTCATAAAGCTAACCTGCATATTCCCCTGTGTGTCTGAATCATGGGTCTCTAATCTAAATACAGGTACTAATCAAAACCGTGATGAGTTGAGTCAGGTGTGTTAGTGCTGTTCTGGAACTCCAGTCTGCACACCCTAACCTCTCTACAGCTCTCTACGGCCTGGGTAGTCCATAGTACCCAAGCCAGCAGCAGCACTACAGAGGATAGTGTTATTACTAGGGAAGGATGGTTATCAGGTGGGAGTGGGGATTATGTGGCACAAAAGGGTTCCTGGCAGCTCCTTGATGTCTAACTGAAACTGTGTGTGAGGGGTTCCACTCCTACCAAGGCAGAGCTAACAGTACACAGGGCTTGGGCTTCTAGCAGTTCATTTGCAGTCTACAAATTATTTCCAATTATGATCCTGCCCCCCGACCATCCGCGTAAGAAAAAAATGGGCCGCGGCTGAATCTAGTTGATGATCCCTGATGTAGTGCATGTTGACTCTGTAATGACTCTAGTTGATGATCCCTGATGTAGTGCATGTTGACTCTGTAATGAATCTAGTTGATGATCCCTGATGTAGTGCATGTTGACTCTGTAATGAATCTAGTTGATGATCCCTGATGTAGTGCATGTTGACTCTATAATGACTCTAGTTGATGATCCCTGATGTAGTGCATGTTGACTCTGTAATGACTCTAGTTGATGATCCCTGATGTAGTGCATGTTGACTCTGTAATGAATCTAGTTGATGATCCCTGATGTAGTGCATGTTGACTCTGTAATGACTCTAGTTGATGATCCCTGATGTAGTGCATGTTGACTCTGTAATGACTCTAGTTGATGATCCCTGATGTAGTGCATGTTGACTCTGTAATGACTCTAGTTGATGATCCCTGATGTAGTGCATGTTGACTCTGTAATGACTCTAGTTGATGATCCCTGATGTAGTGCATGTTGACTCTGTAATGACTCTAGTTGATGATCCCTGATGTAGTGCATGTTGACTCTGTAATGACTCTAGTTGATGATCCCTGATGTAGTGCATGTTGACTCTGTAATGACTCTAGTTGATGATCCCTGATGTAGTGCATGTTGACTCTGTAATGAATCTAGTTGATGATCCCTGATGTAGTGCATGTTGACTCTGTAATGACTCTAGTTGATGATCCCTGATGTAGTGCATGTTGACTCTGTAATGAATCTAGTTGATGATCCCTGATGTAGTGCATGTTGACTCTGTAATGACTCTAGTTGATGATCCCTGATGTAGTGCATGTTGACTCTGTAATGACTCTAGTTGATGATCCCTGATGTAGTGCATGTTGACTCTGTAATGACTCTAGTTGATGATCCCTGATGTAGTGCATGTTGACTCTGTAATGACTCTAGTTGATGATCCCTGATGTAGTGCATGTTGACTCTGTAATGACTCTAGTTGATGATCCCTGATGTAGTGCATGTTGACTCTGTAATGACTCTAGTTGATGATCCCTGATGTAGTGCATGTTGACTCTGTAATGACTCTAGTTGATGATCCCTGATGTAGTGCATGTTGACTCTGTAATGAATCTAGTTGATGATCCCTGATGTAGTGCATGTTGACTCTGTAATGACTCTAGTTGATGATCCCTGATGTAGTGCATGTTGACTCTGTAATGACTCTAGTTGATGATCCCTGATGTAGTGCATGTTGACTCTGTAATGACTCTAGTTGATGATCCCTGATGTAGTGCATGTTGACTCTGTAATGAATCTAGTTGATGATCCCTGATGTAGTGCATGTTGACTCTGTAATGAATCTAGTTGATGATCCCTGATGTAGTGCATGTTCACTCTGTAATGAATCTAGTTGATGATCCCTGATGTAGTGCATGTTGACTCTGTAATGACTCTAGTTGATGATCCCTGATGTAGTGCATGTTGACTCTGTAATGAATCTAGTTGATGATCCCTGATGTAGTGCATGTTGACTCTGTAATGAATCTAGTTGATGATCCCTGATGTAGTGCATGTTGACTCTGTAATGACTCTAGTTGATGATCCCTGATGTAGTGCATGTTGACTCTGTAATGAATCTAGTTGATGATCCCTGATGTAGTGCATGTTGACTCTGTAATGACTCTAGTTGATGATCCCTGATGTAGTGCATGTTGACTCTGTAATGAATCTAGTTGATGATCCCTGATGTAGTGCATGTTGACTCTGTAATGACTCTAGTTGATGATCCCTGATGTAGTGCATGTTGACTCTTTAATGACTCTAGTTGATGATCCCTGATGTAGTGCATGTTGACTCTGTAATGACTCTAGTTGATGATCCCTGATGTAGTGCATGTTGACTCTGTAATGAATCTAGTTGATGATCCCTGATGTAGTGCATGTTGACTCTGTAATGAATCTAATTGATAATCCCTGATGTAGTGCATGTTGACTCTGTAATGAATCTATTTGATGATCCCTGATGTAGTGCATGTTGACTCTGTAATGAATCTAGTTGATGATCCCTGATGTAGTGCATGTTGACTCTGTAATGAATCTAGTTGATGATCCCTGATGTAGTGCATGTTGACTCTGTAATGAATCTAGTTGATGATCCCTGATGTAGTGCATGTTGACTCTGTAATGAATCTAGTTGATGATCCCTGATGTAGTGCATGTTGACTCTGTAATGACTCTAGTTGATGATCCCTGATGTAGTGCATGTTGACTCTGTAATGACTCTAGTTGATGATCCCTGATGTAGTGCATGTTGACTCTGTAATGACTCTAGTTGATGATCCCTGATGTAGTGCATGTTGACTCTGTAATGACTCTAGTTGATGATCCCTGATGTAGTGCATGTTGACTCTGTAATGACTCTAGTTGATGATCCCTGATGTAGTGCATGTTGACTCTGTAATGACTCTAGTTGATGATCCCTGATGTAGTGCATGTTGACTCTGTAATGACTCTAGTTGATGATCCCTGATGTAGTGCATGTTGACTCTGTAATGAATCTAGTTGATGATCCCTGATGTAGTGCATGTTGACTCTGTAATGACTCTAGTTGATGATCCCTGATGTAGTGCATGTTGACTCTGTAATGAATCTAGTTGATGATCCCTGATGTAGTGCATGTTGACTCTGTAATGACTCTAGTTGATGATCCCTGATGTAGTGCATGTTGACTCTGTAATGACTCTAGTTGATGATCCCTGATGTAGTGCATGTTGACTCTGTAATGAATCTAGTTGATGATCCCTGATGTAGTGCATGTTGACTCTGTAATGAATCTAGTTGATGATCCCTGATGTAGTGCCTGTTCACTCTGTAATGAATCTAGTTGATGATCCCTGATGTAGTGCATGTTGACTCTGTAATGACTCTAGTTGATGATCCCTGATGTAGTGCATGTTGACTCTGTAATGAATCTAGTTGATGATCCCTGATGTAGTGCATGTTGACTCTGTAATGAATCTAGTTGATGATCCCTGATGTAGTGCATGTTGACTCTGTAATGACTCTAGTTGATGATCCCTGATGTAGTGCATGTTGACTCTGTAATGAATCTAGTTGATGATCCCTGATGTAGTGCATGTTGACTCTGTAATGACTCTAGTTGATGATCCCTGATGTAGTGCATGTTGACTCTGTAATGAATCTAGTTGATGATCCCTGATGTAGTGCATGTTGACTCTGTAATGACTCTAGTTGATGATCCCTGATGTAGTGCATGTTGACTCTGTAATGACTCTAGTTGATGATCCCTGATGTAGTGCATGTTGACTCTTTAATGACTCTAGTTGATGATCCCTGATGTAGTGCATGTTGACTCTGTAATGACTCTAGTTGATGATCCCTGATGTAGTGCATGTTGACTCTGTAATGAATCTAGTTGATGATCCCTGATGTAGTGCATGTTGACTCTGTAATGAATCTAATTGATGATCCCTGATGTAGTGCATGTTGACTCTGTAATGAATCTATTTGATGATCCCTGATGTAGTGCATGTTGACTCTGTAATGAATCTAGTTGATGATCCCTGATGTAGTGCATGTTGACTCTGTAATGAATCTAGTTGATGATCCCTGATGTAGTGCATGTTGACTCTGTAATGAATCTAGTTGATGATCCCTGATGTAGTGCATGTTGACTCTGTAATGAATCTAGTTGATGATCCCTGATGTAGTGCATGTTGACTCTGTAATGACTCTAGTTGATGATCCCTGATGTAGTGCATGTTGACTCTGTAATGACTCTAGTTGATGATCCCTGATGTAGTGCATGTTGACTCTGTAATGACTCTAGTTGATGATCCCTGATGTAGTGCATGTTGACTCTGTAATGGTACTGCTCCACAGGCTTTTCCCTGGTAGGATTGCCTACATGTAGTCCTGTCATCTTTTATAATCCGCTGTATCGTACGTCCAAAAGCAGTCTTCCCCTGTGAGTGGTGTGTGTGTGTGTGTGTGTCCATGCAAGTGTGAGCATGTGAAAGTGTGTATGTGTTTATTTGAGGGACCCAGCTACTATAAGATACTTGAGTCATGTTGTGATGTGCGTGCAATGCATGTATGTGTGTGAATGCTTGTGTGTTTTTGTGTGTGTGAGGGAAGCAGCGAGACACTGTGATAGTAGCATGACCTTTACCCTCTAACCCCTGTCTGTTGACCCTGAGGTCAGGGGAGGGGTCCAGACTCCAGACTCCTTTCAGCTCCTCATCACACCCAGCACTAAACCATCCTCCACTCTCTCTATCACTATGGCTACTGTATTTATCTTGTGATGTTCATCATTACAAGCTCAACTGTCTGTGGCCTGTCTGAGGGGATGACAGCAAGGCATGTACAGAACGGTGTGTGTACTTTACCATGGGAGCTGAGAGTTGTGCTCCGTGTGTTTATGTCCATACAGAGGGCAAGGTGCACACGCAAATATGCCTACCCTGTCAGGCTTTCACCTACTAGCTCAATTTGTCAAGTGCATGTCTGTGTGACTGTGTGTTTGTGTCTGTGTGTCTGTGTGACTGTGTGACTGTGTGACTGTGTGTTTGTGTCTGTGTGACTGTGTGTTTGTGTCTGTGTGACTGTGTGTTTGTGTCTGTGTGACTGTGTGTTTGTGTCTGTGTGACTGTGTGTTTGTGTCTGTGTGTCTGTGTGTCTGTGTGACTGTGTGTTTGTGTCTGTGTGACTGTGTGTTTGTGTCTGTGTGACTGTGTGTTTGTGTCTGTGTGACTGTGTGTTTGTGTCTGTGTGTCTGTGTGACTGTGTGTTTTTGTCTGTGTGACTGTGTGTTTGTGTCTGTGTGACTGTGTGTTTGTGTCTGTGTGTCTGTGTGACTGTGTGACTGTGTGTTTGTGTCTGTGTGACTGTGTGTTTACATATTGAATGTTTGAGCTTAACTGGTGTGACAGTTATGTGTCGAGTAGGTGACTGTGTGTATGTGTCTGTGTGTATATACACGCGTGTGTGTGTTTAGTCAGTGTTAAGTGTTTTGGCTCCTGCAATCAGATAAGTGGTTAGCTGTGATGGATAGCAAGAAGGAGGGAGGAGGAGGTGTGTCTTAGCTTGGAGCGATATAGTGAGGGAGCAGGTATTCTCAGCTTCCCCCCTCCTTTATCTGATGAACATTAAAAAGCATGTCATCTCTTGTGCTGAGAGCTGAACATGTTCGTCTGAATGGGGGAAAACCTGGGAGGCTTGTGAGTTCAGGTACTAACTGAAGAGGTCTAGTTAGTCTCTCTGTTGGAGAGCTCAGGGCTCCTTGTGTTATTTATGAGGTCAGCTGGGCTGGAAGAATGTGTGTTAGTTGTTATAGAGACTGTGATCTTCTTAGGGAGGGAGCCGTCCAACCAGAGCCCCACACACACCTCTCTCTCTGTCTGTCTGTCAGGGAGGAAGTGCCCTTTGCCCTGATGGAAGTTGGTCCTGCAGGCGAGACGGCCCATCCCCCTCCTCTCGCGATCTCTCTCTCTCTCTCTCTCTCTCTTGCTCTCTCCCTCTATCAATGCCCATTGTTCCTGTTTACCAGAATACAGTCCACAGCGCTTTGATGGAATTAGGGCTGTTAAAGCCAGACTTACACTGTTTTTCAGACTGTAACAGGAAGAAAAGATTATGAGCGTAGAAAAGCCACATGCTCACCTGACTAAGGTTTCTGTGGGACTGCTCTCTCTGTTTCTATAGTTTGACAGAGAGAGCATACCCAGACAATGACTTGACATTTCGTATGCACAAAAGAACTTTAATGAGATTCTTAATTTGTTTGTTTGTATGTGTGTTAGAGTTTGCATTCGTTGTGTGGGTTGCATGAAGTCTGTGCCCACTGCCTGCAGCTGGAGCATCCAGAAGGCCTCTTGTGGAATTTTTGCAGGGTTTGGGAATGTTGATTGGGTAAGTGTGTGTGTAGTTGATAATGTCCATTGGATGTTGTGTGTGGAGTTTGGGATTATCCATTGGGGATGTGTTTGTGTGTGGGGTGTGTGTGTGTGTGTGTGTGTGTGTGTGTGTGTGTGTGTGTGTGTGTGTGTGTGTGTGTGTGTGTGTGTGTGTGTGTGTGTGTGTGTGTGTGTGTGTGTGTGTGTGTGTGTGTGTGTGTGTGTGTGTGTGTGTGTGTGTGTGTGGGGTGTGTGTGTGTGTGACAGTGTTGCTGCGGTGTCGCGGGGCTATCGCAGAGCCTTTGTCCAGGGCTAAGTTATGTGGAGCTGCATCACCCGCCCGCTCTTTTGTCTCGTCCTCCTCTCCCGTGGACTGGCGCCCCTTGCCCTATTTGTTTTGTTCCCTTAATTGCGAACTTAATGCCGTGACTCTGTGACCTATTCCAACAACAGGGAACTTAATAGTGCTCCTCCCATCACACCCCAGGCCAGCCATACAGCCAATGGGGACACAGCATGGGCTCGACTCACACAGTCAACCCCCCAAAAAACTCACCCACACACACCCCTCACCCAATGATATCTATGTCAGGGATACTTCTCTGTATACATCAATGATGTCGCTCTTGCTGCTGGTGATTCTTTGATCCACCTCTACGCAGACGACACCATTCTGTATACCTCTGGCCCTTCTTTGTAAACTGTGTTAACTAACCTCCAGATGAGCTTCAATGCCATACAACTCTCCTTCCATGGCCTCCAACTGCTCTTAAATGCTAGTAAAAGTAAATGCATGCTCTTCAACCGATCGCTGCCCGCACCTGCCCGCCCGTCCAGCATCACTACTCTGGACGATTCTGACTTAGAATATGTGGACAACTACAAATACCTAGGTGTCTGGTTAGACTGTAAACTCTCCTTCCAGACTCACATTAAACATCTCCAATCCAAAATTAAATCTAGAATCGGCTTCCTATTTCACAACAAAGCATCCTTCACCCATGCTGCCAAACATACCCTCGTAAAACTGACTATCCTACCGATCCTCGACTTCGGCGATGTCATTTACAAAATAGCCTCCAACACTCTACTCAACAAATTGGATGCAGACGATCACAGTGCCACCCGTTTTGTCACCAAAGCCCCATATACTACCCACCACTGCGACCTGTATGCTCTCGTTGGCTGGCCCTCGCTTCATACTCGTCGCCAAACCCACTGGCTCCAGGTCATCTACAAGTCTCTGCTAGGTAGGGCCCCGCCTTATCTCAGCTCACTGGTCACCATAGCAGCACCCACCCGTAGCACGCGCTCCAGCAGGTATATCTCACTGGTCACCCCCTAAGCCAATTCTTCCTTTGGCCGCCTCTCCTTCCAGTTCTCTGCTGCCAATGACTGGAACGAACTGCAAAAATCACTAAAGCTGGAGACTCTTATCTCCCTCACTAGCTTTAAGCACCAGCTGTCAGAGCAGCTCACAAATCACTGCACCTGTACATAGCTCATCTGTAAATAGCCCATCTAATCTACCTCATCCCCATACTGTATTTATTTATCTTGTTCCTTTGTACCCCAGTATCTCTACTTGCACATTCATCTTCTGCACATCCTACCATTCCAGTGTTTAATTACTATATTGTAATTACTTCGCCACCATGGCCTATTTATTGCCTTACCTCTCTAATCCTACCTCATTTGCACATGCTGTATATAGACTTTTTGTATTGTTTTATTGATTGTATGTTTGTTTATTCCATGTGTAACTCTGTGTTGTTGTATGTGTCGAACTGCTTTGCTTTATCTTGGCCAGGTCGCAGTTGCAAATGAGAACTTGTTCTCAACTAGCCTACCTGGTTAAATAAAGGTGATATAAATAAATAAATACTCTCCTCCAATAACACTCCCTCCCAGCATCACACACTTCCCTCAATGACAACTAACTCTCCTTAAACAATCACACTTCTGCCCCAGTGATATCTGTGGCAGAAACACACATCTGCCCCAGTGATATCTGTGGCAGAAACACACAGCCCTCTCAGGAACACAGTTCACCCTCAACAACAGCAGCAGTGTAAGCAGGTTGCCATATGAGCAGTCACCAGGGTGATGGCAGTTGTGCTTGGGCTGGGGGGTAATATGGAGGGATCATCAATTTAGGGATGACTCAGAGAGGGAGAAAGAAAGAGAGACAGAGAGAGAGGTGCAGAAAAGAAGATGTGTTGTCACCAAGTCTTGCATAATAACATAGTGCCACTAACTCGTATAATTTTGACTGACTGTTGGATTGGTTGATTGACAGGTGATCTACCGTGCCCTCCCCCAATGGGAATCTCTTGATCCGTATGGGGTGGCAGGCCAGGAGCAGCTGAGGGTGACCAACGTGCGCATACGTCTGCTGGAGCGCCAATCCTGTCCCTGCCAAGCCAAAGATCCCACCGTTGGAGCCCCGCTCATCCAGCACTTCGCCATTTATGACCTTATCGTGAAGGGCAGCTGCTTCTGCAACGGGCACGCCGAGCAGTGTGTCCCTGCGCCTGGCTACCGCCCTGTCAGGGACAGAACTAACCACGTGGTGAGTGTGTGTGTGTGTGTGTCTGTGTCTCTGTCTGCGTATCTGACTGTCTGTGTGCATGCATGCGTTTTGTGTATCAGTCATTAGCATAGTGATGAGGGATATCACCTTTCTCTGTCCCACTTCCTGTGCTGGGCTTGCTCTGTCTGGGTAGATAAAGAGCTGCCTTTCCTGTGATCCAGATTACAAAGGAAATGTTGATATGGATTCAGCACTGGGCTAATGATGGTGTTGAAGTCTCAGAAAGTGTGTGCTGATAAAGGTGTGAATGGACATGGCTGATTCACAGTCTGTAGATGGACATTAGAGATGCAGCGAGCGTTTCCAGACTGCCCGTGGAACGTCTATCTCTGCCATCTCCACAAGCAGTTCCGTCTGACGCCTTTTGAAGCAGAGCGCCTATTCTATTGCAATCAGCAGGCCCAGAGAGCAGGGAAAGTGAGTGTGATGAGTGTGACAACATAACCTTTACACTGGAGACACAGACACAAAGACATAGACATACAGAGACTGTCTGACTGTGGGTAACTATAACTTTGTGTATGAGTGTTAAGCCCACAATAGCAGTGTCTGTGGCAGTATTACAGTATCTAGGAGCTTGTATGGTTGCAGCCGGTCAGTCTGTCTCTTCTGTGTGAGCCCACTGTAATCAGAGGTGTCTGTCTGTCATCCTCCCCCATAATATCACTGGCTTATCTAGTAACCCAGTGGGCTACACCTAGTTAACTTAGTTTGGACTTGACTCTATCTAGGCTACAAAAGCATCCTCAGAATGTGTTTTAAGCTTTTTAATGTTGATATTCTAAACATTAGGATATATCACAACACAACATGACCTAACATTGTAGGAACGTCGGTGTGTCGTGTGATATGAGGGAGAGTTGGGTAAACAAGCATTGAGACGTGGGACGGTATGAGGTTATATAAGTACTTTCTCTCTCTCTCTCTCTCTCTCTCTCTCTCTCTCTCTCTCTCTCTCTCTCTCTCTCTCTCTCTCTCTCTCTCTCTCTCTCTCTCTCTCTCTCATCAGTTTGTTTTCTGTCTCTGTTTCGACCCAGGACGGTCATATCTACCAAACCCAAACAACCAGATCATGGCAAGACAGTGAGGAGAGATTAGAAGCCTGTAAACACACTCAAACAAGACGGGAGGGTGTGAATTTGTGTACATGTTTTCCTACCTAATCAGAACCAGAATGTCCTAACAAGGTAGGAAAACAAGAAACGTTTTGAAAAGTCAGGACTTTGTTCATGTTCTGAATTTGTTAAATTGCTATTTTAGGCTTAAGGGTTAGGTTTGTGTTTGGGGTTAAGGTCAGGGTTACGGTTAGGGTCGGGTTTTAGGTTAGGAGTTAGGGTTAGGGGTTTGAGGTATAGGTTAGGTTAAGGGAAAATAGGATTTTGAATGGGAATATATTTTTACTCCCCAAAAAGTCCTGAAATTCCGAGTACCCCTCGCCATGGCACATGGAACAGGGCGGGGTCGGTTGTGGGCAGGGTCGGGCCTGTACCGGCCCCGCCCACCACACGTTTTCATTGGTTGAGGCGCATTCGCATTCCACCACGCTCTGCTTGGTGATATGTCAGCACATACAGTACCAGTCAAAAGTTTGGAAACACCTACTCATTCAAGGGTTTTTTCTTCATTTGTACTATTTTCTACATTGTAGAATAGTAGTGAAGACATCAAAACTATGAAATAACACATATGGAATCATGTAATAACCAAAATAACTCAAATATATTTTATATTTGAGATTGTTCAAAGTAGCCACCCTTTGCCCTTATGACAGCTTTGCACACTCTTGAGATAACGCTCTCGGTAGCCGATGTGAACAAAACCTTTAAACAGGTCAACATTTACAAAGTCATTGGACCAGACGGATTACCAGGACGTGTACTCAAAGCATGCACAGAACAACTGTCAAGTGTCTTCACTGACATTTTCAACCTCTCCCTGACCGAGTCTGTAATACCTACATGTTTAAAGCAGACCACCGGGTCCCTGTGCCCAAGGAAGCGAAGGTAACCTGCCTAAATGATTACCGCCCCGTGGCACTCACGTCGGTAGCCATGAAGTGCTTTGAAAGGATGGTCATGGCTCACATCAACAGCGTCCTCCCGGACACCCTAGACCCACTCCAATTCGCATCCCGCCCCAACAGATCCACAGATGACGCAATCGCACTCCACACTGCCCTTTCTCACCTGGACAAAAGGAATATCAATGTGAGAATGATGTTCATTGACAACAGCTCAGCGTTCAACACCATAGTGCTCACAAAGCTCATCACTAAGCTAAGGACTCTGGAACTAAACACCTCCCTCTGCAACTGGATCCTGGACTTCCTGACGGGCCGCCCTCAGGTGGTAAGAGTAGGCAACAATACGTCTGCCACGCTGACCCGTAACACTGGGGCCCCTCAGGGGTGTGTACTTAGTCCCCTCCTGTATTCCCTGTTCACCCACGACTGCGTGGCCAAACACGACTCCAGCATCATCATTAAGTTTGCTGACGACACAGCAGTGGTAGGCCTGATCACCGACAACGATGAGACGGCCTATAGGGAGGAGGTCAGAGAACTGGCAGTATGGTGCCAGGACAACAACCTCTCCCTCAATGTGAGCAAGACAAAGGAGCTGATCGTGGACTACAGGAAAAGGCAGGCCGAACATGCCCCCATTAACATCAACGGGGGTGTAGTGGAGCGGGTCGAGAGTTTCAAGTTCCTTGGTGTCCACATCACCAACGAACTATCATGGTCCAAACCTACCAAGACAGTCGTGAAGAGGGCACGACAAAACCTTTTCCCCCTCAGGAGACTGAAAACATTTGGCATGGGTCCCCAGATCCTCAAAAGGTTCTACAGCTGCACCATCGAGAGCATCCTGACCAGTTGCATCACCGCCTGGTATGGCAACTGCTCGGCATCTGACTGTAAGGCGCTACAGAGGGTAGTGCGAACGGTCCAGTACATCACTAGGGCCAAGCTTCCTGCCATCCAGGAAGGCGGTGTCAGAGGAAAGCCCATAAAGTTGTCAGAGACTCCAGTCACCCAAGTTATAGACTGTTTTCTCTGCTATTCACGGCAAGTGGTACCGGAGCGCCAAGTCTAGGACCAAAAGGCTCCTTAACA
The DNA here is from genome assembly GCF_045679555.1 of Salvelinus alpinus. Taxonomy (NCBI): domain Eukaryota; kingdom Metazoa; phylum Chordata; class Actinopteri; order Salmoniformes; family Salmonidae; genus Salvelinus; species Salvelinus alpinus. The sequence continues at coordinate 13,677,149 of NC_092122.1, forward strand.
GCTTCTACCCCCAAGCCATAAGACTGCTGAACAATTAATAAAATGGCCAACAGACAATTTACATTGACCCCCACCCTTCCCTTTTGTACACTGCTGCTACTCGCTGTTTATAATCTATGCATAGTCACTTCACTCCCACCTACATGCACAAATTACCTCAACTAACCTATACCCCCGCACACTGACTTGGTACCGGTGCCCCCTGTATATAGCCTCGTTATTGTTATTCTTATTGTGTTACTTTTTATTATAACTTTTTATTTTAGTCTACTTGGTAAATATATTCTTAACTCTTCTTGAACTGCACTGTTGGTTAAGGGCTTGTAAGTAAGCATTTCATGGTAAAGTACTACACTTGTTTTATTTGGCGCATGTGACAAATAAAGTTTGATTTGATTCTCTCAACCACCTTCATGAGGTAGTCACCTGGAATGCATTTCAGTTAACAAGTGTGCCTTGATAACAGTTAAGAATTTATTTCCTTCTTAATACGTTTGAACCAATCAGTTGTGTTGTGACAAGGTAGGGTTGTTATACAGTAGATTGCCCTATTTGGTAAAAGACCAAGTCTATATAATGGCAAGAACAGCTCAAATAAGCAAAGAGAAACGACATGAAGGTCAGTCAATCCAGAAAATGTCAAGAACTTTTAAAGTTTCTTCAAGTGCAGTCGCAAAAACCATCAAGCGCTATGGGGAAACTGTCCCCCATTGAGGACCGCCACAGGAAAGGAAGACCCGGAGTTACCTCTGCTGCAGAGGATAAGTTAATTAGAGTTAACTGCACCTCAGATTGCAGCCCAAATAAATGCTTTACAGAGTTCAAGTAACAGACACATCTCAACATCAACTGTTCAGATGAGACTGCGTGAATCAGGCCTTCATGTTCGAATTTCTGCAAAGAAACCACTACTAAAGGACACCAATAATAAGAAGAGACTTGCTTGGGCCAAGAAACACGAGCAATGGACATTAGACCGGTAGAAATCTGTTCTTTGGTCTGATGAGTACAAATTTGAGATTTTTGGTGTCTTTGTGAGACGCAGAGTAGGTGAACGGATGATCTCCGTGGTTCCCACCGTGAAGCATGGAGGAGGTGTGGGAGTGCTTTGCTGGTGACACTGTCTGTGATTTATTTAGAATTCAATGCACATTTAACTAACATGGCTACCACAGCATTCTGCAGCGATACGCCATCCCATCTGGTTTGCGCTTAGTGGGACTATCATTTGTTTTTCAACAGGACAATGGCCCAACACACCTCCAAGCTGTGTAAGGACTATTTGACCAAGAAGGAGAGTGATGGAGTGCTGCATCAGATGACCTGGCCTACACAATCACCCGACCTCAACCCAATTGAGATGGCTTGGGATGAGTTAGACCGCAGAGTGAAGGAAAAGCAGCCAACAAATGCTCAGCATATGTGGGAACTCCTTCAAGACTGTTGGAAAAGCATTCCAGGTGAAGCTGGTTGAGAGAATACCAAGAGTGTGTAATGCTGTCATCAAGGCAAAGGCTGGTTACTTTGAAGAATCTCAAATATAAAATATATTTTGATTTGTTTAACACTTTGTTTTGCTTAATACAAGATTCCATATGTGTTATTTCATAGATTTGATGTCTTCACTATTATTTTACAATGTAGAAATACCTTTGAATGAGTAGGTGTTGAATGAGTAGGTGAGTAGGTGTTTTCACACATCGAAAATATTAGTTTACTCCGTTGCTATGGTCACCGGTGCCTGTCCTTTGTGTGTGGTGTAGTGGAATTTGCAGTTTGCCTTCAAAATAAAAATCCCTAATTGAAAGTGACGCTAACTAATACAAATAGTGGAATCATGCTATATTTGGACTAGATAATGCAAATTAAGGTTGGAATGTTGTTCGATAATTTAATATGAAATACAATAATTAATTAGTTTGACAATAAACATAAAACACGGTTGAAATCCACTGTGGATGTATTAGACTGCATAATTGCTTTGGGGCATACAGTATGCACTGTACAGCCTTACCCCATTTCATGGGTGCACAATCCATGGGTATCAGCCTACTTAATGACACCCACAGAACATAACTATGTAGAGTTTACACAAATATTAGCGTCTTCGCTCTATTGCAGGACTCTGAAACCACTGTGAAATGAGCCATATTAGATCTGAATTTTCAATACACAATAGGTGGACTCGTGAGCAAATGTGGCTCATTTCACAGTTGTTTCAGAGTCCTACAATAGAGCTACTACACTAAACTCAACATAGTTATGTTCTGTGGGTGTCACATAGGTTGGGCTGTTCAGTGCAATTTGAATGTTCAATATGCAGAATAGACTGACTGGGAAAGGGATTTCCCACAGTCAAAGTCCTGCAATAAGAAGCTAAGATGCTAATATTTGTGTCAACTCTTGAGAATTGTTTTCTATGCGTGTCACTGTGTATGTAGGCTGATACCCTATTTCATGGGTGCACAGTCCATGGGTAAGGCTGTACAATGCATATAAGTATGCCTCCAAAGCAATTATGCAGTCTAATACATCCACAGTAGGATTTCATTTTTGTTGTTGTTGTAAACAACAGGTGTGGCCTAACAGTGAAATGTTTACTTACAGGCCCTTCCCAACAATGCAGAGAGAAAGAAAATAGAGAAATAATAGAAAAATAAAACACAATTATAAAAGTAACAATAGATACACAATTAGTAACGATAACTTGGTACTGGTACCCAATGTATTTAGCCGAGTTGATGTTCAGGGGTACGAGGTAATTGAGGTAGATATGTACATATAACTAGGAATAAGGTGACAGATAATAAACAGTAGAAGCAGCGTATGTGATGAGTCAAAAAAAGTGCGTGCAAAAAGGGTCAATGCTGATAGTCCGATAGCTATTTGGTTAACTATTTAACTAACAATTTAGCAATCTTATGGCTTGGGGTTAGAAGCTGTTCAGGGTCCTGTTGGTTCCAGACTTGGTGCATTGGTACCACTTGCCATGTGGTATCAGAGAGAACAGTCTTTGACTTGGGTGGTTGGAGTCTATGACCATTTTTAGGGCCTTCCTCTGACACCGCCTGGTATAGAGGTCCTAGATGGCAGGGAGCTCGGGCCCAGTGATGTACTACTAGGCTGTGCGCACTACCCTCTGTAGCGCCTTGCGGTTGGATACCAAGCAGTTGCCATACCAAGTGGTGATGCAGCCAGTCAAGATGCACTCAATGGTAAAGCTGTATAACTTTTTGAGGATCTGAGGACCCATGCCAAATCTTTTCAGCCTCCTGAGGGGGAAGAGGTGTTGTCATGCCCTCTTCTCGACTGTGTTGGTGTGTTTGGACCATGATATGGCCAAGTTTCCGAGAAACAGGATATTACAGTTCTTCAGGTCCCGTTGATAGGATAGTCTCAAACGGAGCTCGTCCAGTTTGTTCTCCAGTGATTGTACATTCGCCAATAGAACAGAGGGCACAGGCGGTTTATTTACTTGCCGCCATAGTTTCATCAGGGTGCCAGCACGTCGGCCTTTGTATTGCGTCTTTTTCTCTTCCAAGTGTAGGGGATTTAGGGTCCGGTGTGAGCAGTATGTCCTCCAACTCATTCATCCAAATCGAGGTTAGTGATTGCTGTTCTGATGTCCAAACACTCTTTTCGGTCATAGGAGCCGATGGTGGAAACATTATGTACAAAAAAAGTTGAGATCAGCGCAAAAAAAACACCAAATAGCATTTCAGGAGCCCAGATTTTCTGCACCCATGATTTCAACAGTTTTTACTGTTTATTGTCAAACTAATTCATTATTGTATTTCATCTTAAATTATAACAACATTCCAACCTTGTTTAGCATTATCTAGTCCAAATATGGCATGATTCGATCCATTATTTGTATGTTTGCATTGTTTTCAATGAGGGACTTTTATTCTGAACCGCCATTCCACTTTTGTGGCTAATTGTTAATGTGGCTAGCTTCACATAGGTAGGGACAAGCGTGTACCAGTGCCGCGTTCAACAGGACTGACACAACGTTGGCCAACGTTCAGATATAAATGTATTATGTAGAACAAACATGCCTCTCTGATTTAAGAAATCATGTCAGTTATATTCATGGCATTTGAGTCTGCAACGTTCCAAAACATTTTTACTGAACATGCCCAGGCGAACCCATTGAGCTACACGAACCCAGCTCTACGCATCGCTTGTCTGGAAGGCCTCAGCAAATGAAACCGTGTGGTGGGCGGGGTAGACCGGGCAGAACTCGCCCACAGCCAACCCCGCCCCCCTAAGTATGTCGTGGTGAGGGGCTTCTCGAAAATTCACTAAAACAAAGCTGTGTGTGTGTGTGTGTGTGTGTGTGTGTGTGTGTGTGTGTGTGTGTGTGTGTGTGTGTGTGTGTGTGTGTGTGTGTGTGTGTGTGTGTGTGTGAGAGAGAGAGAGAGTGAGCAAGTAAAGTAAACTCAGTAATCAGTACCCTTGATATTGAGGGCTATTAGTGCCCAGACAGTTTAGTGCAGTCCGAAGTGTTTTTGGGGAGAAACAGTGTTTTTGTTGTTGTGTTGCAGGGCTCACAGGTCCAGACCACATGGGAAGGTGATAATGGTCTGTGTGATCCTCACTGAGTCGACCACAGAGCCAGTTTTTGACCCACATCCAACCCTCCTGGCCCATGCTCAGCTACTGGAGAGTTAGCAGCAATTAGCATAGCAAGCGGAGAGGCAGTATGAGTCTGTAAGGGCTGTAGAGACTTGCACAGTAACTGGAGTCTGAGAATGAGTTTCTGCAGAGGTGTTGGAATTTAAAGACTGCACCTCATGGAGAGTATTGTGCTATACAGGTGTTTGCCTGAGTACACACACACGCTGATGATCGGATTAACACACACACTTATCATGTTGTTTGGATGAATACACACACACACACACACACACACTGCTGATGAATGACTTAATTTCACATTGGCCAATAAAGCTTTTGATGTGTGAGGGAAACGGTCGTGGTGGGGAGCTGTCAGGGTCTTCCTGAGCACCCCTCTGTACCCTCTGCCACCCCTCCCTGGCCATGTCCAACAACCTCTTTATCAGAAGGTCAGAGTGTTTGAAATACAGGCCTGTCAAAACAGAACAAGCACAAGCTCTTGGGGGGGGGGGGGGGGGTGCAGGCAGGAGTGTGTGCATTTGTATACGTATGTATGTGCATTTTATTTGTGTGTGTGCTTGGGAGCCTGGCTGCCTGGGTTTGTATTTGTGCGTGTGTGTATTGGTGTATGTGTATGCGCTAATTGTCCCATATCACGCAGGTAAACATGTGAAATTGTTTGGAATACCAGCTGTCTGGAGCTTGGCCAACGTCTCTCTCTCCTCTCCTTCCCCCCTCTTTCTCCTCTCCTCCCCTCCCCTCTCTTCTTCTCTCTACTTGCCTCCTTCCCCCTTTTCCACAATCAATCCTGGTTACAGATGATTCCATTCTCATTGATGTAGTTATGTACACAGAGTTATTTCACTCATTTTCTCTTTGTTTGTCCAATCCAGACCTACCACATCCATTTCTCACACTGTCTTTACCTGTCTGTTCTTATCTTCCTCCATTCTCCTGGTTGATGGAATATGGTTGGGGTTATGTCTTGTGCTGGCACAGTGGCTGGGATTGAGTTTGAGATAAGGTTAGGGTTAGATCTGGGGTTAGTGCAAGGGCTCTCTCCCATGCCTGTGTTTAACCCTCTGTGTGAGTGTCTGTGCAGCATAGGGGAGAGGGGAGAGGGCATTTTGAGGTAGAGGGCAGCGGCCTCTATAGCCATACACCGTGGGAAACTGAAACTACCACATGGGTTGGAGTGTTGTTGAGCGTTTGTGTTCAGTGTGTGTGTGTGTGTGTGCATGCGTCAGTGTGCTTGAATGTGTGTGTGTTCAAGCCTCTCTGCGTGTCTCTGTTCCCCACACAGAGGCACTGTAACCCAAACAGATAAATAGCTACCTCAGATGCCTTGTCAACCTCCCACCTAGATCACATCATTAACCACTCACAGGAATGACAAGGAGACTGTTATTGTGCTCTCAGCGCTGCATATTTCCGCGCACACACACACATACCCACACACTCAGACACTGTCCTTTTCAGGCCCCTTTCGTCATGAGGCCAATGTTCATTTCCAGCGATGAAGCCAAACAATCAATCTCCATTCAGCAATTACAGGAAAGGACCTGAAAGAGAACAGGCAGGGGAGCCCCCCCGACCCCCAGGGGTTAGACTTGGGGTGCTGCTGCTCTCACGTGGGAACTGCTCTCTCCCTTACACTGACCTCTTTGTACCCCCCTTCCTCTCCTCCTCTCCTCTTTCCTCTCCCTCTCCTCTTCCTCTCCTCCTCTCCTCTTCCTCTCTCTCAGGTTCATGGGAAGTGTGTGTGTAGTCACAACACTGCAGGTGCTCACTGTGAGCGCTGTGCTCCGCTCTGCAATGACCGACCCTGGCAACCTGCGGACGGACTCACAGGGGCTCCACACGAGTGCAGGAGTGAGTGACACTACTGCTATTCACTATATGCTAGGCCCAGGAGTTCTATCTGAGGATGGGATCTGGTCAGGAAAAACTCCCGACCCTGCTTACAGCCATCATTGATCATAATGACCAATCAGTGCCTGTTTAGAGAAGATTGACAGATATCTGTGATTCTGATGTCCCGCCCTGTCTCCCTATAGAGTGTAAGTGTAACGGGCATGCCCAGAGTTGCAGTTTTGATTGGTCGGTGTGGCGGGAGTCCGGCCAGCGCAGCGGAGGTGTGTGTGAGTGTCTACACAGCACAGAGGGACGCAACTGTCAGAGCTGTAAGACTGGCTTCTACAGAGACCCCCAGAGGGCGCACACGGCCCAGGACTCCTGTAAACGTAAGACAAACTCTCACACACGCACTCCAGATGGCTAAAGCAAAAGCTCAATGTACTTCAAAGATTTCAAGTAGTATTTGAACCCATGTCTGACTCACATTCATTGGCTTGCTCTATCACTCACTCACTGACTCAATCACACAAACACTCACACACATAAACACACCGTAGGAATCCAGAAAACACGAGACACATACACACTGTATACACACACCCTTACTGGCAGAGCCAACTCATTCCTGCCCGGAATGCTGATTGCTGAGATCGCAAGCCGAGACGTGCTGGATAACGTCGCTCCTGATGGGCACCTGGTTCTTTGTGTGGGTGTGTGTGTGTGTGTGTCAGTGTGTGCTGTTTGCGTTCACCTGTGAGTCACTGGAGTGGTTCGTCATCACTAATCAACACAGTGGTGGCTCATGTAAGGAAAAGGAAAGGGAAAGGGGGATACCTAGTCAGTTGTACAACTGAATGCATTCAACTGAAATATGTCTTCCGCATTTAACCCAAGGGCCTTGTGTGTTGTTTGTGCTCTGTGAGGGGACTTAAGTAAACACTAGATACCCATCCTTAAACACCACAGTGGTTACATTCTCTGATTATCTGTCTGATTTGACCCAGTGAGCTCAGCCCTACAGTTATGCAGAAGGCTGGGGAGACACTGGCTGGTGTGTGTGTGTGTGTGTGTGCGTGCGTCACTGTATGCTTGTGTGCATGTGTTTAGGTGTGCCTTTAGGGAAGTCTGTAGCATGTTGGTATTTTCACATTGTCAACAAGTGAGAGTGGAACACGTATTTGGGGAATGTTTGTAGACAGGACATGTTTAGGAGGGGAACCCCAGTAATCTGACAACTGAGGAATTTCCCTCCGTCTCTAGGAACATATTTCCAATTCCAGGCATGGCGGAGCTCTTTAAAGAAAACACACAATCAAGCCGCAAGCTCACAGACACACAGTAACAATGAGCGTGTGTGTGTGTGAGATACATTTTTGTTTGTTTTCTAAGTGGGTGTGTTCTGTGGTTGTTCGGGCAGCTGCTCTGTCACGTATCACTACAGACCCATAATGTTCTCGTTGTGAGAGCTCACTGCGTCAACACACACACACACACACACACACACACACACACACACACACACACACACACACACACACACACACACACACACACACACACACACACACACACACACACACACCTCTCCACACATTCTCATCTCTAAACTCCAATTATTATACAACTATTGTATTAACAATGTCCTATTATACAACATGAGAGAGAGGGAACGTGTGTGTGTGTGTCGATGGCTTTGTTGCTTCTGTGCTGGTATTGTTCTCCTGTAATGATTAACTTGAGGCGACTGAACAATACAGTCTCAACAGGGCCTCAATAGATGCTTTTCAGGAAGAGAAATTATTTGAAGTTCAAGTTTATTATCGTTAATCGGGAAAACCCTGAAGAGAAAGACTCTCGCCTAGCTGCCCTACATATGCCTTGGGGATTTAGATGTCAGTGTAATGATTCCCCTGTCTTTATGAGTGTGTGATTGTGTGTGATTGTGTGTGTCTGTGCGTGCATGCGTGTGTCCGTGAGTGAGTGAGTGAGTGAGTGTGTGTGTGTGTGTGTGTTTACAAGGTCTGTTGATAATGAAAGATACAAAATGAATGAAACTACAGATGCATCTTATCTTATATTTGTTGCCCACGGTGATAAGTGATAAAGGTACAGCCTTGTCTGGGTCTCAGACAGTAGAGCCTTGTGACATCATCTCCCTGCACCCAGACAGGGGAACGGGGGAGAGACACAGGGGTTCTGGCTCTGGTTATATAGTAATTTACTGCCAGTGGGGTAGGATGGGGGGGGGGGGGGGGGGCTTCAAGCATCATTAAACAACAGAAATAAAGCTCTACACCACCCCTCCTCCTCCCCTTCCCATCTCTCCTTCCCTCCTCTTGTCTCTCTCTAGTCCCCCCCCCCCCGCCCTTTGTATCCCTCGCTCCGATGAGTACAGATTTATGGCGACTACTTTGGCTGTTACTCTCACCCCCTGCAAAGTTCTCTTGTAATTCACAGACTACGAGGACAGCAAGAATGTGTATGTGAATTTATGCGTACATTTTATGTGGTGTGTGTGTGTTTTGAGCCTTTGCAAGTTGTGTGTTTTATAGAGGGGTTATGGTGTGTGTGTGTGTGTGTGTGTGTGTGGTGGTTGTTGAGTGGGCAGAACATAGCACTGACTGTGCGTGTCCCTCTATCTTATATTGCTGCGGTCTGTTTAAAGAACACACTATCAGCCGAGAGAAGGGAGAGAGACAGGAGAGAGAACTGGGGAAGGTATTTGAGTAAGATGTGTGCGAGTGTGCACGTGCCTGTGCATTCCCGCGCGTGTGCTTGGGTGCATGCGCCTGTGGTAGCCGCGTGCATGTGTCCTTGTGTGTGTGATGGCGATCTGATAAGAGGATGACAGAGAGACCATTGTGCTTCGTGGTCCGGGAAAACCCTGGACTGTTCCAGTCAGTCCAGAGCCCTTTGGGATGTGGTCTCTCTCCTTCTCCCACTCGTATCACTTCATCCTCCAGGCTGGGCTACAATGAGGTGGCGCGCTCTGGAGTGTGTCTATCTGTGACAGTTACAGAAAGGGAACTCTACATGACTAATAAGTGCCTAATAAAGTCATAGGTAGAAAAACAAAATATAAACTGGAAATGTTGCCAGCATTAGGGTTCTCAATCTGAATGTGTGCAGTGGTTTACTTTGAGTAGATTTGATTGGCTGTGGTTGAGTGTGGTGAATTTAATTGGCTGTGGCTGAGTGTGGGTGGATTTGATTCGATGTGGTAAGGTGCAACTAGATCCAAATGAATGTCTGTGGTTTATTTGTGAGTAGATAACATTGGGTTGAGTGCCGATGTATTTGATTAGCTGTGGTGGAGTTATTGATGTATATGGGACTGATGTGCCATGTCTCCCCTCTCTCTCTCCTCCCTCTCTTCCCCCCAGCATGTGGCTGCCACCCCCTGGGCTCAATACCATTCCACCTGGGTGGGGGGTCTCTCTGTGACCCTACCAACGGAGACTGTGTCTGCAAGCCCGGTGTGGGGGGCTCCCACTGCGACAGGTGCATGGTGGGATACTGGGGTTTCCATGACTACGGCTGCCGTCCGTGCGACTGTGCGGGAGACTGCGACCCCTTCACAGGATACTGCATGTCTGGGTGAGTCATATATACAGTTGAAGTCAGAAGTTTACATACACATTAGACAAATATATTTAAACAATTCCTGACATTTAATCCTAGTAAAGATTCCCTGTCTAAGGTCAGTTAGGATCACCACCTTATTTTAAGAATGTGAAATGTCAGAATAATAGTAGAGAGAATGATTTATTTCAGCTTTTATTTCTTTCATCACATTCCCAGTTGGTCAGAAGTTTACATACACTCAGTTAGTATTAGTTAGCATTGCCTTTAAATTGTTTAACTAGGGTAAAACGTTTCGGGTAGCCTTCCACAAGCTTCCCACAATAAGTTGGGTGAATTTTGGCCCATTCCTCCTGACAGAGCTGGTGTAACTGAGTCAGGTTTGTGTGCCTCCTTGCTCGCACACGCGTTTTCAGTTCTGCCCACACATTTTCGATGCGATTGAGGTCAGGGCTTTGTGATGGCCACTCCAATACCTTGACTCTGTTGTCCTTAAGCCATTTTCTTACAACTTTGGAAGTATGCTTGGGGTCATTGTCCATTTGGAAGACCCATTTGCAACCAAGCTTTACTTCCTGACTGATGTCTTGAGATGTTGCTTCAATATATACACATGATGTCCCTTCCTCATGATGCCGTCTATTTTGTGAAGTGCACCAGTCCCTCCTGCAGCAAAGCATCCCCACAACATGATGCTGACACCACTGTGCTTCATGGCTGGGATGGTGTTCTTCGGCTTGCAAGCATCCCTATTTTTCCTCCAAACATAACGATGGTCATTATGGCCAAACAGTTCTATTTTTGTTTCATCAGACCAGAGGACATTTCTACAAAAAGTACAATCTTTGTCCCCATGTGCAGTTGCAAACCGTAGTCTGGCTTTTTTATGGCAGTTTTGGAGCAGTGGCTTCTTCCTTGCTGAGCGGCCTTTCAGGTTATGTCGATATAGGACTTTTTTTTACTGTGGATATAGATAATTTCGTACCTGTTTCCTCCAGCATCTTCACAAGTTCCTTTGCTGTTGTTCTGGGATTGATTTGCACTTTTCGCACCAAAGTATGTTCATCTCTAGGAGACAGAACGCGTCTCCTTCCTGAGTGGTATGACAGCTGCATGGTCCCATGGTGTTTATACATGCGTACTATTGTTTGTACAGATGAACGTGGTACCTTTGGGCGTTTGGAAAATGCTCCCAAGGATGAACCAGACTTGTGGAGGTCTACAATTTTTTTTCTGAGGGCTTGGCTGATTTCTTTTGATTTTCCCATGATGTCAAGCAAAGAGGCACTGAGTTTGAA